>NC_137832.1:51288848-51459957 GCF_963921795.1 Nannobrachium achirus
TATCTATCGAGGTGCCAACTTGCTCCTTGGGCACAAATAGGAAGGCCATGTATGGCCTACTTGTGCGCCAGCAGAGCATGCCATGAGGTGCGCTCACCACTGGCATCACTATGCTGGTTCCTCATTTTCTTGTTAATGATGACGTTGCCAGAAATGATGGTCCCTGATTGGGCTACGGGCTTAAACACACACAGCTACCTACGGTACCTACCTACATACAGTACGCAGCCGAACGCAGTACTTGCGTGCTCAGCTGGCGAAAGTAATTATGGACCTTGATATGAAATGGATAGAAAACCACTGTTTCAAGTGAATGTCAGAGAGTCCACATCGACCACGCCACAACTATAACGACAACAACATGGATAACAATAGAGTTATATAAATGTATGGATAGATATTTACAGCACATCCCTGTTCAGTACAATACAGAATGTTCCGCTGATAACGTGCACACAGTTGACCCTGCAACGTAAGGACACCGTTCAATAGGAGGATTCTGCGTGCTGGGGAGATTTATGTAAGAAGGATGTACTGTAAGGCTTAACACATCCTGATATAAGACTCCCCTCCGCCCAGAATCTTCTTATTGAAAACGTGTCCTAGTTTTACCTCATCTGTATTAAAGCGGTATGTATTATAATAATTAATTCATAGCATTGCTGAGGTCTGCTTTAACAAACACGATGAGCCCCAAAGTGCCAACACTACACAAAATCACACAGGTTCACAGTTGAACACGTGATATTATTACTGTAAGATGTCGGCACTCGCTGCACATCAGTGATTTTCAAACCTTTTCATTTCCGGGACCCCCCCAGTTTGATTAGACCAGTGGTTTTCAAACTTTTTCATATCAAGGTCCCCCATTAGATTTTTATCTCTGGTCTCTGCACTGTAAAACCCTCAGTGTTAATGTGACCAAAAGGACCCAAACCAAAAGGACCCGTAAGGTTCCACTGTATTGCTGCCTTACAGACGTCACTCATGGAAAATAAGGAACCTTATACAACTGGGATGTTGTTGCATAAGGTTGGGGGAGCGCAATAAGAACCCAAGTGCCAGTCATGGTTAGCCTCCATGAATAGACATTCATTGTTAATTACACTGGGGAGTGTGCAGCCTGACAGGCATTAAGTGAGACAGAATGAGCTCCTCTGTATTTTTCCACAGTGGTAGTGTTAAGTCATCAGCAACAGAGCCCAGCACATTCACCCTTCTCAAATGAACATAACGAACAACTTTCAACTCCAGGTTGAAAGTGGCCCTATAGTTTGGGCAAGTTCATTGTAGTTAATCTTTTTAAATTTTTACAAAGAATCTTTCTACAACTTTCCTAAATCTAACACGCTAGCTGTGTTGCTTACAGGGCGGCAGCGGTTCATGCTTACAGGGCGGCAGCGGTTCATGCTTACAGGGCGGCAGCGGTTCAGGACGCAGAACGGTCGCTTGGTTTTGACCCCGGGCTGGGCTCTCTCACTGTGTCACTGTCGAAGTGTCCTTGAGCAAGACACTGAACCCCTAACTGCTCCCAGTGAGCAGGTTGTCGGTGCCTTGCAGGGATGTGCAGGGGGTCAAGCCCCCTTTGATGTCTATGTGTACACGCGCCTGGTGCCTTGCATGGTTTCCTCTGCCATCGTCGGTGTGTGAACGGTTGAATGTGAAGCATGTTGTAAAAAGTGTGGCTATTTTTTAACAAAGTAAAAAATGTGGCTATTTTTTAACAGAGACAAACAGAAGCAGTCCAAATACAGGGCCAATACAGGGTCCAGTTTGCTAAAGTTCAGACTAGAGGGTTTAAGTGGTTGAACAGTGGAGCTGTTTCATTTTCAAAGGCTGTGTAAAACTGAACGTTAACTCTGGACAGATGTCCCTCACAGACGCTTTCCGCTCCAAGGTGGCACGCTGAAAAAACAACCCAGTATTTCAGCTAAATGGCTATAATAATGTTATTGTTGGGAATTCCTTCAGAAATCCATAATATCCTCAGATTCAATGTTGTTGCTTTGGCTCCCTAGGGTCGAGGTCACGGCTATGGAGCCTTCCAATGGTTCCTTGGGGCTTTCAATTTAGAGAACATTGGCTTTGTGCGGTAAAACTCTAGTTGGAAAAGTGCATTTCTCTCAAATAATTTCCCGAGGGAAAACATTTGGTTAACACTCTTCCAAACATTCCTGATCCTGCCTTGAGGGAGGATCTGTGAAATCCCTCATATCCTTTTGGAATGCTTTGGACAATTAGATGCATATGTAGCCTAATATCAGTGTTTCATGTCGTCGCTGTTGGGTGGAAACGTATATCCTAATTCCTAAATCCCTTACTTTACAGGAAATGGCAAAAATAACCTGTGTTTGATCCAATGTAGTTATTATTTACTCACAAGTTCTATTCTCATCATGACCATATGAGCAACCATCAACTGGGTGAAGCTGAAACAAAAGTTTCCTCACAGGTGTTTTTGAACATTTTTAAACATTTGTCACAAATTTGCCCAGATTTTACCAGGCTTAATGTACTTTTAGTTTTTATTAAATTGTCATATTATTAAACATACAAATTCCCTAAATGAAATGTATGTATTTAATTCAGTCAAAAATAGAAGCAGGGATAAAAAACATATCCCCACCGGCCATACACAAAACATGAATGAAGGGGTGTGTGTGTGTGTGTGTGTGTGTGTGTGTGTGTGTGTGTGTGTGTGTGTGTGTGTGTGTGTGTGTGTGTGTGTGTGTGTGTGTGTGTGTGTGTGTGTGTGTTTGTGTGTGTGTGCGTGCGTGCGTGCGTGCGTGTGTGTGTGTGTGAGTGAGTGGAGGAGGGGTATCAAAAGCAGAGGCATGGACCCCCCTCCCCCGAATCCAACCCTGATGTAAAGTAAATGGAGCATGTTAACAGCATGGGCAGCATACTTTCATGTTTACAGAATGCTCTCTCTCTCTCTCTCTCTCTCTCTCTCTCTCTCTCTCTCTCTCTCCCTCTCTCTCTCTCTCTTCGTCCCTTTCTTTTAATTGAACAGAGGTGTTCAAAATGGATGCCATCTGTTTGGGTGAACGGTGCCAACGTCTGGCGCGCTTTGAGTCTTGTTCTTTTCAAAGGCGTCTCAGTCTGAGACACATGTTGAACAGTAAGGTACGCCTTCTGAAACGTGGCTTGGCAAGAGGCTCTTAATGTGGGGTTTCCAGGGGCTCCCCAGCTAAATGATTGATACTTAAGGAAACAAAGGACCCTTATGGGTCTCTGTGACTCTGAGAGTTAGATTTAAATTTAGATTTAGATTGTTCATTTCGATCCTCATTAATTGTTCATTCAAAAATACACTGTATACAAACATTATCTATTTCTCGTTGTTTTATTTATTTACTTTTAATACGCAATATGTTTAACACTACCGCATCATACCATACCCCTTAATCCATCAATTGCGTATGTTCTCCCAAATCTTTATGTTATTGTCCTCAAAACTGGACGACAGTACAAAGGCAGGGCCTTTAGCCAATGAGGGAGCAGCTTTCTTGGTGACATCATCAAACAAGTGCGACTTGATATAAATCACAACAACATCCACGTGAAATCTTTTGTAGTTTTTGAAATATTTAACTTTAATCACCCAATGCATTTCCAATGGGAAATTAGTCTGGAGAGAGAGGAAGAGAGAGACCCATTGACCCAATATAGGAGTCTCAGAAGTATTGTTGGAGTGCCCGTTGGGAAGATCTTTATGCTCATATATGGTGTTCCATGGTGGGGTGCCTGTAGGGTAGATCTTTATGCCCATACATGGTGTTCCATGCTGGTGTTACATGCGAGCCCACACTGTTTCGTAGGAACAGTATTTCTAGTAAAAGAATTGTTATTTTGATCAACGTTTGCCTGTTATCTCTCCCATGGTACCACAACAGTACAGCATGGAATTGTGGACAAAATCTTATCCAACAATAACAAAATATGCAAAGCTAAATGTCATCATGGTGGTCCGTGGCTGAAATGCTAATAAATAATGGACCGTGATATGAAAAGGGTGAAACCACTGACTTACAATATACCTTTAACACCAGATTTTACTGTTTACTCGCAGTTCTCTCTATTCCTCCCACTCCCTCTATTCTCCTGTGTGTCTCTCTCTGCCCGTCTGTCCTCCTCAATGCTCTTTTCAGTCTATCTTTTCTTTTATTTCTCTCTCTTCTGTCTTTGACTGTTTATTCTCATCTGTTCATGTGGGGCTGCGATAAAATCCTGAGTCCATCTGGACCTGTTGTGGCATGCCATTTGGCACCCTGAGCACAGGCCAGCCACAGGCCGCCATCTGTGCCACGCTTTGTGGCAGAGGCACCACCGTGGGGGCATGGCACATAATCCCCCCCCCCCCCCCCCCCCCACACACACACACACACACACACACACCCACCATCCAGCCTGCCGTCCATCCATTCCCCCGAACAGAAATTCCAAGACACAGACAAAAAGAGAGTAAGTTCTCCTAAAAGGAGAGGAAAGGAGAGGAGAGAGCTTTGACAATCCTGTGGGGACCAGTTTCAGCTTCATCCAGCTGAGTGCTGCTCTCAGAGCGTGGAGGGTGAAGCAGTAAGGGGTCAAGTGTCTCGCCTACTTTACCCATTGGTCTATAGCCAATTATAGACCATTAGATAAAAGACCAAGATTTTATGGACGATTAAAACGAGCAGTACTGAAAAGGAATATATATTCGTCCAGTTCGTCTAGTTTACTGCAGTGGTTCTCAACCTTTTCAGGCCGCGACCCCCAAAATAATCATATTTTAACTGGGAGTTGAGTTGAGGCATTACATTTTGTATAACACAGTTCTATTGTGAAAATAGCAGATCTAGATGCTCACAACGCCTCGCAATGTGAAGATAGCAGATCTACATGCTCACAACGCCTCGCAAGGCATTGTGAGCATGTAGATCAGCTATCTTCACAATTTCTGCCTCTATAATATTTGACAATTTGGCCAATGTTTAATTTGTCATTTTAGAGGTATTAAAATGTCCTTAAATTGTCACTTTAGAAATGTTCAGATACCCTCTATACACTTAAACTTTATGTTGGTTTGTTTACTGTTGAGTGGGAAAATAATGTTGCACATTATGTTAATCATCTGGGGACCCCCCCAAATAATTTGGTGACCCCCCCACAGGTTGAGAACCACTGTTTTACTGGACACAACTTCAATGCACGGCTGGGATATCTTGGTGATTCAGTGTCCACTCAGCCCACCTCGGTTTGGTATCTCCAGATCGCAACATCTCCATCGTCACTGCAGGAAGCCAGAATCCCTGCCTCCTTCGGGTGCCAGCTAACACAGTTGACGTCTTGCTTGTGGGCCTTGGCTGCACGGGCAGCCAGGGAAAACACGGGCTGCTCTGGATCAGTGCAGGGCTCGTCTTCTCGAAACACACGCACTGCGTCGTCACCACAGGCAGTCGCCAAGGCACCGGTCAGCCCGCACCAAGATACGTCATACACTGCCCGCGCATGGAACCCAGACAGAGTGCAAACACACTTCCAGGGCTTGTCTGCGTTGCCGTCCTCCGACCGACTCTCCCTCCAGATCTTCACAGTGCGGTCATCGCTACAGGAGGCCACTCTCTCTCCGCCTCGCTCAAAGGACAAGCTCCACACGGTGGACGTGTGTCCTTCCAAGGTGGCCCTGCATTTCCAGTCGTCGTCCTCTTCCTTATAAATACAGATGTTGTTGTCGTAGCTGGCGGAGGCCAGGAGCTGCTGGGTAGGGTGCCATTCGACATGCTTGACATCCTGCGTGTGGGAGTTCACTACGGCGACACACTCGCACTCCTCGTCCACCTCCCAGACCCAGACGCTCTTGTCTCGGCTGCACGTGGCCAGCAGGTTCCCTGAAGGTGCCCAAGCCACACACTTGACCTCGTTTTCATGTCCTTCCAGCACGGTCAAGCGCTCAAACTCGTTGTTTCCCTTTTTCCAGATACACGTGGTCGCATCGAAGCTGGCAGAGGCGAGATAGGTCCCGCAGGGGGACCATGCCACTTTCCTCACGGTGCGCTGGTGTCCGTCCCCGAGGACCGTCTTGCATTGCCACGAATCGCCTTCTCTTCCCCAGATCCGGACGGCCTTGTCGCCTCCGCACGAAGCTAGCAGCGTCCCGGCGGGGTTCCACGCCACAAACCAGCAGCGAGAGTCTGGATGTGCGATGAACCTCTGGACGAGCACCAATGCATCCTTCATATTCTACCTGGTAGCCAAGTTAACAGCATAATGCTGCCAAAACCTTACAGATGCCTGTTTGGAAACGTACTAATCTTCAAATACACTGAATTATACTGTCCGCCAGTTAAACGCGGACAGAAAAGCTATGTTAATGATATTTTGCCACTCGACTGAAAGCAATGCCTAATAATTTGTACCCATTTTGTGATAAATATCACAAACTTCTGTCCTCGACATTGAGTTCTTAACCACATTGGCCAAATATGGAGATGACAGACAACATAGTACTGATGTCATACATAAATGACTGAGGTAATAGACTGGCCAGTGGCCAGAGATGTTGTGACTAGACTACCCACACCCAGATTCGACTATGTCTGTGTGTGTGTCTTTGTAGGCTATCTGTGTCTAAGCCATGAGCCCATAGTCAATCAGAGAGGGGCAAAGGGTGACGTCATAACATCGAGGCATATATGGGCCACGAGAGGGGCTGTCTATGCCCATAGCCAATCAGAGAGGGGCAAACAGAGATGTCATAATATCGAGGCATATATATAAGGGACACGAGAGGGACGGTCTATGCCCGTAGCAAATCAGAACCGGCTTAAAATTCCGAGATACGGGGGGAGGGTGTGCAAACCTCTGGTAATTATAAACCAGAAAGATGGAATTGGAAATTGCAAGTGTGGTTGCCGACTTGCAGTTGACTCTAATGTGGAGCCATTTTGACTCTAATGTGGAGCCATTTTCTCCCAATACTTCAACATCAACTACAGTCTGATCGTATACGTATATGCCTTGATATTATGATCTCACTCTCTGATTGGCAACCACAGCCAACCTTCTAGTTCTTTGTTTTTTGACCACGACATGCCTGTATGTATGAGTACGGCCTCAACAGCTGCAATACCACTGGGGGACCTGTCTTCAAGTGGCGCTGTTGAGCAGCCTAAGGCACCGCTCACTCCCATTCGTGGGATTTTTCTCCAACTCTCAGCTTGAATTACAAGTCCCTCATTGAAGGCCTGCAGGCAAGGTTTGAAGCCCCTCCAAATGATCCAGAATACCAGGGCACACCTTCTCTTCAACCTCCATACATTTTAACCTTTGCCCCCTTACAGTGTTCTCTTCATTGGGCTCCGGACGCTGCCCGCACCCAGTTCAAAACCCTGCTGTTGACGTACATTACAGTGTTAATCACGGGCATGGCACCACTGTACCTTCATCAGGACATGACTCAACGTTACACCCATTACTGCCCGCTTAAATCTGCTAACACAGGAAGGCTGTTGGTCCCGTCCCTAAAACACTAAAACATTTATTTTGTGATTATTCTATCTATTCATTTTATGATTATTTGAATATTTGTGAAGCGAGTTTAAACTAGACTGCACTCTGTCGAGGTGCCAACTTGTGCTGCGTACCCTGACATGTATGGTCAGCAGAGTACTGCAGTGCTGTTCGGTACCCTCTGTATATTTGTGGGTGTGCAAATTGGCACTCTGTCGAGGTGCCAAGTAACTTGCGCCTTGTTATTTATATCAGGTCACACTTGTTGATGGGGCATCACCAAGAATGCTGGTCCCTCATTGGCTACGGCTTGGACCGCTGCACGTCTGCTCTCGTCCCAAATCCTTCCCAAAGATGACAGCCTGGGGCTTGGGCCATGGTTCACAGTGGTCCAGGCACAGAAGCACAGTGCATCGCGGGTTCGACTCCCATTACCGACAATCTTTATACTGCACGTCTCTCCCTGTCCCTCTACCCCTGTCGATCTCCACTTTCAAACTGTAAATAAAGGCAGAAAAGGCCAAAATAATATCTTTTAAAAAATATGGCAGTCTGCATGGGAGGATGGGATGGGACAGGACAGGACGGGACGGGACAGGGCGGGGGGTCCTTCAGCCTGGGCCCTGCTCTCCGCTCAGCGAGGAGTTACATAAACTGTTGAGAGTTACATAAATGGAAGCTCTCAGACACTAGTGTCCAGCCTCTCTCTGTGTGGCTTCGTGACTGGCCCGCTCCTCTGTGTCAATCTGTGTCTGTGGGTATGGCTGCATGGCGGGAGGAAATGTCACCATCTGGACAGGCTCTTATGTAATCCGGACAGATTAGTGTTGCGTATAGGGTGCCAGTCAGCTTGTTGTAGATCTGCTATTTTTGGCGCGGGACACGCGTTTAACAATGGAAGTATTTCGAGGCATTGGGGCTTTAATTGGTAATGTGATTTAGGGCTGGAATTAATCTATTAATCACTACCTGCAGTCTGTCCCTGAAATGTTCAGGAACATTTCGTCGCTGTCAGTTGAATGCTTGTATATCTGCTGTTTTTGAATAGCCTGAGTATAAAACTTGGATAACGTGGTTAACATTATGGTGATGCTAAGTTAACACATTTAGCTGGGGACCACCTGGAACCATCGGAAGGACCCCTGGGAAGGACCCCTGGGACCCCTGGTTTCTCAAAGTTCCCACTTTGAGAACCAATGCCCAAGAGTCCCTATTGGGCATGTCATAACGGGCAAAAATCCAGATCAAGATGGATCAACAGAACATTTGGCGAAGACATCTAGCTCGCAACGAATCACATCACGATGTTCGTTATTGTAATGATTATTAGACTACCGTATCAGAAAATGGAGTTTTAACTTTCGGTATTAACAAAACCCCTAAACATTTTAAACCAAGGGTCCATTTGGTTCCATTTGTACATTCTCAGAGTTAAATTAACATTAACACCGAGGATTTTACAGTATAGATTTTTTCAGAAATTAAAAAAGGTATCAACCTCCGTGGTCTGGGGTGGGGTCCTAGAGATGAAGAAGGTTGAGAATCACTAGAAGCCTGAACACACAGAGACCTTGACCTTCGACCCGTCCTTTGTCTGTGGAGGGAAGAGGTGCCGTGGGGGGTGGGGGGGGGGGGGGGGGGGGGGGGGGGCGGGGGGGGAGGGTTCAGAGGACAAGTGGGGTGGGGGCAGGGAGGTATGTCTGGGTGGAGTCCCATTGTTTCTCTGGCTTCCTTTAAAGTCCCTCCCACCAAACACTCTCTCTCTCACGCACGCACTCATTAACACACTCTTGCACCCACACACAAACACACACACACACACACACACACACACACACACACACACACACACTCATTTGATTGATTGATTGATTGAAGACTTTATTAGAAGTTTGCATAGGAAAAGGTACAGTTTCATGACGGTTTCACGTAAACTAAAAGGAGATCCTAGTAAGCGTTTCTGCTTATTTGCACAGGAAACCATTTAAGAATCTCATATAAATATATTTCATTCACGCACTCAGTCATGCACTCTTTCATGCAAGCATGCACACACTCATTCATGTACTCATTCACGCACTCTTTCATGCACGCCAAGCACGCACTCATTCTCGCTTGCACACACGCACTCAAGCACACACTCACTCACTCACTCACTCACTCACTGATACTATGAAATGGTATTTGAACTGTGGACCTCAATGTCCCTTTGAGAATAAATAAAGGTTTGAATGATGCAAATTCATTGAGTTATATAGGTCTACTTAGTTGCGTGCTAATATTGCTCACGGATATAGCCTAGAAGATTTTTGTCGCCTTCCTAAGCCAATAATTTGATGACCAGCACTAGTTTCCTATGGAGTGTGTCCATAGCAAACCACAACAAAAACATAAAGATATCCATGAATTCAAGTCTCCATGGGGTGAGTAATCGATAGAAAAAAGTATTTTTTCGGGTGAACTATCCCTTTAACTGCTCAAATTATTATTTTTATTTAATTTTTTGTCATAAAAACAACCATTTCTCTATTTCCTCACATCATGTCTATTTCTCAAATTCAAGGTCATCAAGGCCCTCACAAGAAATCAGAAACAGAGTCAACGTTATAGTGACAACATCACAGGTTTACAGATGAAAAGAAGTGGGTGAGATTCTCCTCCGTCGCTTGTAGTTTTCAGGAAAGGTAAGAAGAATGCCTGGAGATATTTATATAGAACGCAGAAAACAAGGGCAAAAAAACAGGTCAGATATAAAAATATTCCTGATATTGTGTACTACAAGCACATAGCTATAGTAATACACACACACACACACACACACACACACACACACACACACACACACACACACACACACACACACACACACACACACACACACACGTTTGTATTAATTACTATACTTGTGAGGACCTCAACATTTTAGGACAACATTGAAAATAGACGAACAATAGCTGAAATATAGCAGATATTGGCCCTATTAGGGCAGATATTGGCCCTAAAAACAAGGCTCCAAACAGCCCAAAACAAACTAATTGGGGTCCTGCTTAACCTTCCTCCTCGGGCTCACCTCACCGCCATTCACCATTCAAGTGTGGGGTGGCTCAAAGTAGATGACAGAGTACAGCATCTTGCAATGGGTATGGTGTACAAGATACACAACACCACTAAGATACCCATGTAACTGACAAAATACTTCCAAAACATGGACAAAACATTAAAAACAAAACTGTTTTGAGAAAAACTGTACTCACAATTCTCATATTCTACTATACTTTTCATACATTTGGTGCTCACAAGTATAGTAACATGAAAACACACCCACCCACACGCGCGTGACCCCTCCCCCTCCCCCCTGTACGCAGCTGCTCAGGTAATTAGGGGTGCCCCCGTGCAGAGCAGCACACCAGGCAGCCCCTGGGTGCACCTCTGTTGTCACACAGCTTAATGACACTGTGTGCGCGTCTGGGTGCCGTTGCAGCTGCTAACTCAAACACCGGTGGTGGCAGGTGGAAAACTGAAAATGACGCACGCACACACACTAAATGTTTATTTACAAGCTAGTCGGCAGTCTGCCTCCTACGCCCATGACCCTTAAATTGTTATATTTTTTTACTTAGCCTATGTTATGGTTTCTGTTAAGTACTGTATAAGTGGCCCGGATCACTGTTTGCGGTCCGGGCACTTTTGCAGAATGACAGCGTGTTGCGGGTTCTAATCCCAAACCCGATGACCTTTGCTGCGTGTCACTCTCTCCCCATCTCCTGTCAGTCTACTATACACTAAAGGCAGAAAAAGCCCCCAAAATAAAATAAAAAAAGTAGCAATACGACATGATTGTAGAACTCCGTTAGAAGTAAAAGGCCTGCGTTAAACATTTTTATTTGATTATTATTATTATTATTTTTTTAATTGAGTGCAAATAATTGGCATCAAAATATAGGCCTACTACGTAAGAAGTTCAAAATCCACAAATAGCCGATAGTGCTGCGATTTGATACGCGCTGAGCTTACGGTACGTCGACTATTTTCGAATAGTCAGAGTGTAACATAGGGTGTAAGCGGTTAATATATGGTTTTGTATTATTTTCAACAATTATAGTGGTATTATGGTAGTATCAAAACTGGAAATACCCAAGTAGAGTAAAAGTGCCTTGAAATTGTATTTAGGCCTAATACTTGAGCAAAAAAAATAAAGCAATGTTACTTTCCACCTCTGAATGACGCGCACACTAAATGTTTATTTACATTGCAGTGAGGAGTCTGTCTCGTACGCCATTGACCCATGCATTATGTTTAAATTGTGTGTACGTTGTAAGCTCACATGGGGACCATCTGACCAAGTACATACATAACATATCATTATATATACTGTACATACTGTAGTGAGTTAAACCCTATATCGTTGGTGTTGGGCAGAAGCTCTTATCTCCATATTTTAACAAAAGCAGAGGCGTAATTTCAGAAAGAAATGGGGGTTGTCAAAGATTAAGTTGAGAGCTATTAAATCGACTATTTTCATTATTTGTTTGGGGGAGAAAAGAGAGAATGTTTGAAAAGGTTTGCCTATAATGACATTCCCAAGATAGGTTTGCATTTGATTAATAAATTAATGGTTGCAAACACTTGAAATCAGATTAATCTGCTAAAACAATTCAGAGTTAGGGACAATTTGCATAAAATATCTGAATTTAAGGTAAAATGTGAAAACTAATGCTCAAATGACATCCCTGCACGAAAGCATCAAAGTAGCAGATCCACAAGCTCAAAGCGCTGTGCTACTTTTGCTACTTTTGAATTTGAATCATGAAAAGTCTCAGTTTTGGATATACAAGGTTTCCACCCGACAGCGACTATATACTTAGTCAACCGGTGTCCCCCAGAGTTCTATACTAGGCCTCCTCCTGTTTTCACATTTACCTCTTTAAATACCTTCACCGAAAATAGCCAATCTACTGTACAGTCCAAGCTCACAACGCATTGCGACGCGAGGGGTTGTCAGCTTGTAGATCAGGGGTCATCATCATGCTGGCTTGTGGTGGACATTTGTTACATTTCTATTTTTGCCACGGACATACAAAATGAGTACACAGACACATAAAGAGCTAGAGTGCACAAATAGTGTCCAAATAGTGTCAAAATTGTCCATTTTTACACTCTCAGATTTAGGGTGGTCCTTGGAAATAAAATGTCTGAGAGCTGTCCTGGTGGACTCATAATGTGCCATACATACTTAGTATTGTGGTAAATCAGTGTCATACATATTCTGAAGAAAACGTGGAGACTGACATTCAGTAATTGGGTCAAAATAAGAACTTTATAATAGCGTGTAAAAACTAAATGTAAAATTTGCTACGGACGCAGCCAAGTCTTTGCCGCGGACACATTTGTCTGTGTACGCCTACAGACATGTTGATGACCCCTGTTGTATATAGATCTACTTATAGATCTGCCTTTTGTACCAAATGTTCGGGTATTACAACACGAAACACAGCAAATAAACACAAAGGTTAAACACAAAATACATTCAATAGCTTACATCCTCTATGCAGTGCGGCTCGATATCTTTAGCTAACACCAGTGACTGTAGAGCTCAAGACCCTGGTGTTATTGATAGATAGGAGAGTGTGGAGGCAGCGATTCAGGAGTCTGACTTGGTGTTGATTAGAGACCACTGTTTCCCAACACTGGGTCAGGAGCCATTTGTTTTTATGGGACACGACTCAAAAAAATTCCATTTTCTTTTCCTACATTAAAAAAATGTATATTTTTCAAAAGATTTTTCTTGTATTGTATACATTTTAAAACAAACAAAGAAATGTAAGGAATACCATGAATAAAAAAATACTGTAATAATAATTAAGACGTAGTGAAAATAGATGAATTACAATCAACCTCGCGTCGTGCTATTTTCACTAGTATATGGTAGGTCCCGGGCAAATGTCTAATATGTGGGAATGGGTTGGTCCGGCGATTTGTCCAGAACCAAAAAACACATTTCTCTGTATCTGTCAGTCCGAGATAAATATTTAACACAACAGTCTTTGTGTGTGTGTGTGTGTGTGTGTGTGTGTGTGTGTGTGTGTGTGTGTGTGTGTGTGTGTGTGTGTGCGTGCGTGCGTGCGTGCGTGCGTGCGTGCGTGCGTGCGTGCGTGCGTGCGTGCGTGCGTGTGTGCGTGTGTGTGTGTGTTCTTGTCCGTATTTGGGAACAAAATTTCCTCCAATGTGGCACATGTCAGCAAAAGCTGTCAAATTGGCGGACAAAATTAGCATCCCCAAATTTTTACTGAATGTCACAGGGTTAGGGTTTGGGGTTGGGGTCACCCAAGACCACCGGCTCAGTGGCCTGAGTGTCCACTGTTGGAGGGTCGGGGGTTCAAGTCCCGACCGGGTCATACTAAAGACTATAAAAATGGTGACCCTAACCATCCCTGCTTGCCTCGGCACTCAGCATCAAGGGTTGGATTGGGGGCAACGTCGTAGGTCTATCTATACAGTATCTGTGTGCATGGGGGGTCTACTAGTGCATCATGCTGCCTCATGCTATGGAAAAAGGAGATAAGCTCCTGACCTGACCTACAGCAATGGTTCTCAACCTGTGGGTCGGGACCCCCAGGGGCGTCGCCAAATTATTTTGGTGGGTCCCCAGATGATTAGCTTAATGTGCAACATAGTTTTCTCACTCAACAGTAAACAAACCAACATATAGTTTAAGTCTATAGAGGGTATCTGCACATTTCTAAAGTGACAATTTAAGGACTTTTAATACCTCTAAAATGACAAAATTAATCATTAGCCAAATTGTCATATTAAAGGCTGAAATTGTGAAAATAGCCGATCTACATGTTCACAACGCCTCGCGTTGCAAGGCGTTGTGAGCATGTAGATTGGCTATTTTCACAATAGAACCGTGTTATACAAAATGTAATGCCTCAACTCTTAGTGCTCGTCGGGGTATGGGGTCCCCAGTTATAATATGATTATTTTGGGGGTCCCGGCCTGAAAAGGTTGAGAACCACTGTACTGTACTAGTGCATCATGCTGCTTCACGTTATGGAAAAAGGAGATCCTGACCTGACCTACAGTATGGGTCAAACGGCTTGGGAACCGCTGTTTCCCAAGGCTCCTTTTAGGGTTTGGGTTGGGGTCAGGGCATGGGGATACACATACACATACAGTAGCCTACAATGAATTGTCATTGCATTTTCCAGAGTTTGCTCTGTAAACATGTGCGTGTGTGCATACGTGCAATCACGCACACAATCAATGGGTATACATCAGATAGCGTTGTAGAGATGCGTGAGTGTGTGTGTGTGTGTGTGTGTGTGTGTGTGTGTGTGTGTGTGTGTGTGTGTGTGTGTGTGTGTGTGTGTGTGTGTGTGTGTGTGTGTGTGTGTGTGTGTGTGTGTGTGTGTGTTAAATGGTGTTTACAAGTCTGCAGGAACATTGTGTTAACTTCATGGGAGCAACAGCTGGACAAACAAACAAGCTTGCACTGTAAAACCCTGGGTTTAATTGAGCTCTGAGAGAGTACAGATGTAACCACTGCAAGGCTCTGTTTTGGTCCATTTGTAAGGGTCCATTTGTATATACACTCTGTGTTACAAATGGACAAATTAACACCCATTACACAAAACTTCAAAGCATTACTTACATACACGCACGCAGTACACACATACATACAGTACATACATAATTCACAGATGTCTTTCTCTCTCTCTCTCTCTCTCTCGCTCTCTCTCTCTCTCTCTCTCTCTCTCTCTCTCTCTCTCTCTCTCTCTCTCTCTCTCTATCTATCTCTGTTCTCTTCTATTACATAATAACAACATTGCACACAGAATCTTAACTCTCCTAATTCTGACATTCAACCGAACCACACGCGATTCTGAAGTTATGTCATAATCGATGCCTTTGATAACGTGTTGTAGAGCGAAGAGAACATCTCGTGATTCTCGTCCATCCATCTTTCTGTCAAGCTGTCTCCCTTTCTTTGTTTTCTGTTTCTCCCTTTCTTTCTCTCTCTCTCTCTCTTGTCTTCATGGCTGACCTCTCTCTCTCTCTCTCTCTCTCTCTCTCTCTCTCTCTCTCTCTCTCTCTCTCTCTCTCTCTCTCTTGTCCTCAAGAAAGCACTGAACTCTAACATGTACTGTAGATGTTTGCACACCCTCCGACAGCACATACACACGCACGCACGCAGCAAAGCAGCAGCAGCAGTCTCATGACCGTATAGTCTCTCATGCCTGTTACTTCACATCCTGTTTTTCTGCTCCGGTTCTCACTGCACAGAACATTGTGACTCTGGTTTGACCTGACCTGATGCTACCATGGGCCTCCAACAACATGTTCTGTATTGTACTGTAGCTACAGAGTACCTGCTGAGAGGGAGGGAGAGAGAACAGCTCAGTCTGTGACAAACATCCAGCTAATATCATACAACATCCCAGCAGTTTTTGTTGTTGTTGTTGTGGTGGTGGGAAATAAGTGATTTTTCAGGTAAGTAGCAGATCAGTGGTTCTCACCCTTTTCTGGGTCAGGGCCCGCTTCGAAAAGCTCAAAGGCGTTCCGTGGCAGCCAGTAAGTGGTCAGATGGGTGGGCCGTGTGCATTTTCAGAGTATAATTATTTTAATGATCAATCAGTAATACTATTATACTTTAATTTGTTATTTCACTGTATCACTTTTGAATATTAAATATTATATCTGTTTCTATGAGGCAGTGGTTCTCAAAGTGGGATCCGGCGACCCCCAGGGGTCCTTGGAGAGGTTCCAGGGGGTCCCCGGCAGAAGTAGTTCACATAGTAGAGTGTCCCCCCTGTGCTGGGAGGTCGGGGTTCGATCCCTGGTCGGGTCATACCAAAGACTCTGAAAAATGGAACCCATGCAGTGCCTCCCTGCTTGGCACTCAGCATCAAGAGTTGGACTGGGGTTAAGTCCTTGCGACATACTAGTCCAGAGGGTGTACTCAAGCAGAAACAGGAGAAAGGCTCCTTCCCGATGACCCCATTCATACGTTGGATATTCAAAAATACCAGATCTACAAGTGTGTACATTTGCTATTTTTCAGATGGGGGTCCGCGGGAGCAAATACATATCAATTTGGGGTCCTTCCAGGTTTGAGAACCACTGCTGGATAAGTATTATGAGGGACGTGGTTGAGTGAATGTGTCCCTGCCAGAACGCTGTCACAGCACTTCGTCACAACAACACGCGTCACAGGCTAGCGTTTCTCCGCTGTCATTACAGTAACATCAGGGTGAAAGATCTCTTTCATCCTTAATGATGGCTAGTTCGTTTAGTTTCACCCCCCTGGGGGACAGTGTCCTCGCTGTCATCATCTGTCACGCGGTTCCTGTCATCGAGGTCTGAATGATTAGCTTGTCAACGTGGGGTAACACCGCGGACCCCCAGAGGGGTCCTTGAGGGGGTTCCAGGAGGGACCTCGGTTAATTGATTGATAGTTGTATAGGAACCAATTGGACCCTTACGGGTCTGTTTACAGCTCCGTGAGTGAGAGTGTTAACTCTCAGAGATAAATGAACACTGAGGATTTTACTTAGTGTGGGTCGGGGGGTCCCATGCAGAGATTGTGTCAAATGAGGCGAAGCGCCGTGTTTTGAGCTTGTAGATCTGCTGTCTTGGAAGTTTGGGAACCACTCGTCTAGCTCAAAGCTCTCTGCAGTGGACATGATGTCCTAAGTGCTCCGTCGCTTTCTGTTTCCCCGAATGTTGTCTTCAATTGGACTGAGCGTTTGAGCTCAGCTGTAATCTTTAGTCACTAAAGATTATAGCTGAGCTAAAGTTTAGTGTGCCTCTGAACATGAAGCTTGGAGGTCCTTTTTCATCCACATGCAGCAGGCCTCATTACAGGCCTCCCTATCCACATGCACACCAGACACCACATCACAAGGTTAGAACGTTGTCCCGTTTGGGTTTGAAGTTTTCTCTTTAGCATACAAACACAAAAATCTATAACCAGTCTATAAGACATGTAAAAATATTTGTACTGTTGTTGAAACAATGAACATGTTTTGTACGTCTCAAAATGTAATAAGAAAAATTGAAGGAAAGAGAAAAGGTGAAACTAAAATTGTTAAAACTAATAAAAACTAGAACTGCACTCGAGGTGCCAACTTGCGCCTCACGCTCAAGCAGGCCACACATGGCCTACTTGTGCGCGAGCAGAGCGTGCCATGAGGTGTGTGCTGCTGGCCTCATGTCCCTAATGTCTTCGCCCAATAATGAAGACATTACCAAGAGCGACTGACTTTAATGTGGTCCTCTCCAACCTGTAAAAATATTTTGACAATATGTTTTCTGGAAGGGTCCGCGTCAATGTGCCAACGGGCCAGTGTTCCGTCCACCTAAGCCTAACTTTAACCCTAACCCTAACCTCAGTAAAACTAACACTGGGGAATGCTAACCTGGTGAAATGCTAACCTCGGAATTATGAGAGGACCCCCTTATGGATGCCACAAGAGAAATAGAAAAGAGGCAGACCAAGAAACACCTGGCAAAGACATCTGTAAAGAGATCTGATCATATGATGGGGAGTGGGACGGCTGGGGAAACCAGCCTAGGACAGAGATGGATGCCTATAGACTAGAACTTGTTCACAATGCTACAGGTCAGGCACATGCACACATAGACATAAAGGGGGCTTTAGCCCCTGCCCTTTTATTCTTCTGTAAAAAGTGCCCTCTCCAGACCACGAATGCAGTTTTTGCTATGGTGAAAGAAATGCAAATGCCCCCTTTCCATGCAATACCTGAAGAAAGAATTGCCCTCTCTGTGTAGAAATCCATGCAGTATGCCACATCTCCGGACCCGGTATTGGCTTGATTATGGTTAGTTCAGTGGTATCACGCAAACCTCCAAGCAGACCTCCAAGCTCACAGCGCTTTGCACTGTGACCCGTTGTGAGCTTGGAGGTCTGCTATTTTCAATATTTTCGCCAAAAGGCCCTTTAGGAATTTCAGCTATAACATTCTCTGCACGTCCATGCTACAGGTGGAAGTAAAAGTGTACTTAGGAAGTAGGAAAACTTGGATCTAAATGTAGAACAAAGACACACCAAAGACTGCTAAATACATTACATGTATTTCTGTCACATATCTGTGAGTAAAAAACAAGACCAAACTAAAAAAAAGCTCTATAGCTTCCTTATCCTAAGGTCACATTCCTCAAAGCCAAGTTCCTTTCTCTTGTGGCTTCTTATGGAAGCCACAAGAGAAAAGGAAAAGCGGCAGACCAAGAAACACCTGGCAGAGACATCTGTAAAGAGATCTGATCATATTGAGAGTGGGACAGCTGGAGAAACTGGCCCAGGACAGGGATGGATGCATGTAGACTTTAAAAAGTGCCCTCTCCAGTTCATGAATGCAGTTTTTACTATGGTGAAAGAAATGCAAATGCCCTCTTTCAATGCAATACCTGAAGGCAGCATTCAAGAGAATTGCCTTGTCCAAACTCTCCTGAACTTGAATGCAGCATCTTATGTTAAAAGAATTGCCCTCTCATTGTAAATACATGCCATACGCCATATCTCCGGACTCCGGTATTGGCTTGATTATGCTTAGTTCAGTGTGGTATCACGCACCGAAAATAGCAGACCTCCAAGCTCACAACGCGTCACACTGCGACGCGTTGTGCACGTCCCTGCTACAGGTGGAAGTAAAAGTAAGTCATCTGCAAATCCAGAGTGACTGTACACTCATTTCCACCTTGGATTCCTTCCCCTTTGCCCAATGTGGGCCGAGTAGGAAACATGGATCTAAATGTAGAACAAAGACACACCAAAGACTGCTAAATGCATCACATTTATTTCTGTCACATATCTGTGAGTAAAAAACAAGACCAAGACAAAAAAAAAGCCCTATAGCTTCCTTATCCTAAGGTCACATTCCTCTCAAAGCAGAGTTCCTTGCAGCCAAAACGAGGTCGTGAATTCTTACGTAAGGCCACCAGTGATTGTTTACACGGAGGGAATAATGGAATCAGGTCAGTACGGTCTGCTGAGAAATTGCCCAAAGGCTCTCCAATACACATAGAAAATCCTCAGTGGCAATTCATTCATTGGTGACTCAGAGAGCAAACAAATGGAACCAAATTGACCCTTATACGGGTCCCAGGGGTCCTCGAGGGGGTTCTAGGGGGACCGCATTTAAATGATTGATAGTCGGGAAACCAAATGGACCTCTACTGGTCTGTAACTCCAAGAGTCTATGCGAATGGAACCAAGTGGACCATTATACGGGTCCATTTGGTTCCATCGGTACCCTCTCGGAGTTGAGTTTGATTTTTACAGTGTGAGCTGTGCGAGTTTCGGGGCTGATGGCTGGTTATATCACAGGGTCAGCAGTAAGCCAGCAGGACACCATGTCTAGTAGGTTAGATGAGACTGACTGACGGAGTGAATGAGTTAATGAGAACATCATGAATGAATCCTTTGTCCGGCGTCCTGCGCTGTAGGACCCACCACGGAGGCTGCTGCACGGAGGCACGTCACATCCACGCCACTACGGTCAGTGACTTTTCTAAAGTGGCCCTGTTAGAGGACTGGTTCTCAAACAGTAGGTCGGAACCAATTGTGGGTCACGGACCAATTTTTATGGGTCATGAAATATCATTTTATTACTTTTATTCTGTGATAAGAGTTCTCAAATTCTTCCTGAACCCGACCCAACGTTTTCAGGCTGGGTAGGGCCTAAAATGTATGCTAATTCATTTTCAGGCCCGTTGAGAACTCTACTTGTGAGACATGGGGACTCCGTTCCACTCACGGAGGGGTTTCCCCAAACGCCATCTTGTCTGGGTCTCCACTAAAGGTTTATCTGCTTCAGTAAATCATTCCAAGGTTCCTCTATTGTCACCATCACCCAGCTCACCCCTCGAAGACCCCCGTCCCCCCTTCCCCCTTCCCCCAACCCCACCTAGGGATGTAACTAACCAGTTTGACTATTAACCATGATGTAAAACGTCATTAAATTAATGATTTAACCCGGAGAGGCTCGATATAACCAAAAACTTCTCTACTCGGGTCAAAAATAAATGTCGATCTGAAAATACTTTACAGTAGGTTACTATTTTTGTTTACTTACAAAGAGACGCGTTTTGTTTGTTTTTATGTTTTATTTTGTAATATTCATTTGTGTTTTGAAATGCAGCAACCGTTTAAAAGAAAATGCCAACAAAGAAATGTTATGGGGAAACATAATATAAGTAAAACCTCTAATTTGCTTGCATTCCTGTGATTTCATTCACATCCCTAGTGGTAATGACAACAACACAATAATATAATCATGGCAATAGTGAAATCGTGATTATTTATCAGACTAAAATCTCCCCTCCCCTCCCCTCCCCTCCCCTCCACACCAGGGACGTGCAGAGAATGTTAGAGTGGCAGGGGCTGAAATATCCAAAAGGGCTTTTTGGTGGAAGCACCGAAAATAGCAGACCTCCAAGTTCACAACGTGTCGCGCTGTGACGCATTGTGAGCTTGACACTGGAGATGTGGCGTAATGGCATGGATTTCTACACAGAGCGGGCAAGTATTTCAACATAAGATGCTGCATTAAAGTTCAGGAGAGTTTGGACAAGGCAATTATATTGAATGCTGCCTTCAGTTATGGCATGGAAAGAGGGCATTTGCATTTCTTTCACCATAGTAAAAAACTGCATTTATGGTCTGGAGAGGGCAGATTTTACAGACGGATAAAAGGGCAGGGGCTCAAGCCCCTTTGATGTCTATGAGTGCACATGCCTGCACCCCACCCCCACCCCACCAACCCCTTTCCTTTCCTTTTTGGATTCCCGGGAATTCTCAGCCCAGGACGTCATGTTCTCCTCCATCTCCGGGGCAACCTCCCTTTAGTGGTGGAGGTATGTGCCTTCACTCCTTCTGTACCTCTCTCAGTGTGTTTTCTCACTGGCTGAGTGGCTGTCTGGCACATGAACGTAAACCGATACGTATATAAGAGAAGAGACCACACAAGATGAAGACCCCCCTAACACCACCACCATGCACCCCCACCTCCGCCTCACCCCCATCTCACCAGCTAATGTCAATCAGTCGTCTACTCTAGATCACTATCAGCTCTCAATCATTTTCCATTTCAAGGACCTAACAATTTGACCCCAATTGTTCTTAGTGTAAGTCTGAGAGTGTGCAAATGGAAATCAAATGGAGCCCATTTGTACACCCTCAGAGTTACAGAGTGTCTGCTTGGTTCCTAACTATCAATCATCTACCAGAGGACTCTGTTGAAACACATCAAGGACCACAGCAGTTATATTAGGAAACAGTGCTCTGTCTGGAATCACCGGCTCTCTGCCTTTTTATTTCAACGACCCCCAGTTTGATAATGCAACTGGACCCATGTGGACCTGTAAGAGTCCATTTTGGTTCCATTTGTTCACTCCCTGAATTACAGACCCATAAGCGTCCATTTGGTTCCGTTTGTTTACTCTCCGAGTTACCCATTAAGGGTCCATTTGTGCTCTCTGAGTCAGTGGTTCTTAAAGTGGGGTCCGAGGACCCCACAGGGGTCCTTGCGGGGGTTCCAGGTGGGTCACAGGAATAATGTTTTAATATCCACCTGTTTCCGCAAGACTTTACTGTAGCATTATCTGCGGGACACTTCCGGTTAACAGCAGACATAAACACATCGCGTCGCAGATGCAACCGTTGTGAGCTTGTAGATCACACTCGGCTGCGATGCTGGAAATGCCGCTCGCCTTCTGCACAATGCAATAGCAGATCTACAAGCTCACAGCACGCCACTTAGTGCCACGCTGTGAAGCTTGTACACCTGCTATTTTAGAAATGTTTTGAACAATAAACTGAAATGTTTGGATTGTGACGGATGCGTGCACGCACCCATGTGCGCGACCTCACCTCTTAGGGCGAGGCCGCTTCTCGCCCTTAGGGTGTCTTACTGTCTTTTATAATGTTTTTTGGGGGTGGCTTTTATGCCTTTATTTGATAGGACAGTAGACTGACAGGAAATGGGGAGAGAGATGGGGAGTGACACGCAGAAAAGGTTGTTGGGATTGGGACTCAAACCCGCAACACGCTGTCAGGCATCGGAGCCTATGTGGTTTGCACCTGGACCGTTAGCCCAGCAGGCGCCCCTTTTATAATGTTTTTAATAAAAATCCTCTCTTGGCAAAACCCTTTCAGATGGGGGGTCTGCAGCCAAACACATTTCAGTTTGGGGGTCCATGACATGAAAAAGTTTGAGAACCAATTTGCTCTGAGTTACAGATCTATAAGGGTTCATTTGGTTCAATGTCAATGATTTACGGTAGCTGCGGGCGCCCTGGAACATCCTCAAGGACCCCCTGGGGGACCCTGGACCCCCATTTGAGAAAGGGGGTCTTGATGCGTGGCTTGATCAAAACCACATGGGAGAAAATACGTCTGGACCTTAGAACCTGCTGGTTTCAATTGACCCAAGAAGAATGTGCTTATTATATAAGAAGTGTTAGAATGCATGGGCAGATCTCATAGGGTTGGATGGGGTATTATTTGGTCCTTCGTGCCGACTAATATTACCGACCATAGACTGAGAAAGGATGGTCCTTGATGGGGTTCCTTCAGAGTTAGGTGAACGATGACGTTAGTCATGTTCAATACGGACCTGTCCGATTTTTCATATTTCATCCTGATGAAATGTTTGTGTTTATTTTGAGGACTTTGTTCTTTCCTTGCATAATGAAGCCATGGCTTGTTGAGCAGGTACGTGCACACATAGACATTATTTATCCGTCTGTAAAAAGTGCCCTCTCCAGACCATGAATGTAGTTTCTACTATGGTCAGGTGAAAGAAATGCAAATGCCCTCTTTCCATGGCACGCAGCATTCAAGAGAATTGCCTTGTCCAAACTCTCCTGAACTTGAATGCAGCATCTTATGTTGAAAGAATCCGCCCTCTCTGTATAGAATCCATGCCGTTACACCACATCTCCAGTGTTGACTTGATTATGTTTAGTTCAGTGTGGTGTCAAGCACCGAAAATAGCTGACCTCCAAGCTCACAGGCGACGCGTTGTGAGCTTGGAGGTCTTGGAGGTCTGCTATTTTCGATATTTTCACCAAAAGGCCCTTTTAGACATATCAGCCCCTGCCTCTCTAACATTCATTGCACGTCCCTGGTCTTGAGATTGCTGAGACTGTGTTGGTCTTCTCCTGCATTTTCCGCTGGGTGTGTGACCTTATGTAAGAATTCACGACCTTGTTTGGTTGTAAGAAACCTGGCCTCTTGAGGAATGTGCCTTTTGGATGTTTTTACCCAAACATATATGACAGAAATAAATGTGAGGGTACAGTACCCTGCCCTGTACATACCATCCATAGATAGTGTGCCTTTGTTCTAGATTTAGATCCAGTTTCCTACCCGGCCCACGCCAGACAAAGGAGAAGGAATTCAAGGTGGAAATGAGTCTACAGTCATTCTGGATCTGCAGATGACAGTGACTCACTAAAGGCTCACGGGGTTAGTGATGTGACTGCAGTGTGTGTGCGACCAAGCACGATTCTTTCCACGGCTCGGCCTCAACGGCCACTGATAAATTATAATTGTCTAATGACAGTGCAGCTATAGAATATGTCAAAATTGTGTCGAGTGTGTGTTAGAAATTTAAAGATATCCAGGCATGCTCTCATTGTGATCCTCGTCTGAGTTCTGATAAACAACAATGCCTCCATGTTCCTTGCTCGTCTTTCTATCTCTATTCCTCCTTGCTTTCCTGAAAATGATGGAGCTTGTACAAAAAAAGAGAATGTCACCCACTTCTTTACACCTGTAATGCCTCTTTTATATATACAGTATATATAACTTTTATCCTACGATTTTGTAACCCATTTTCACCCATTGCCAAGCCCAATTGCCTATGTAATCCTGGGCTCTGCTCTCCCTCTGCCGCGCCTGCAGGGAGACAACGGACTATGACCTCATGCTTCCTTCTATGCATGAGTAGTCCAAGTTGCTTCTTTTCACCTGACAGTGGGGATTTCCCCGGTTTGGACGTAGCGCGTGGAAGGAACACGTTATTCCAACCAGTTCCTTTCCCCTCCATCAGGTGCCCCGGCTGGCCAGGGGGAGGCATTATAGAGACCTGGATTACTGCATGTTTTTGTGAGGGTATCTACCCTAGGAGACACAGGGAGAACATGCAAACTCCATACAGAAAGGCCCTTTCGCCACCTGTAATGTCTCTTGTTGAGATTCTGAATTCTTAACCCCCCTGACTCCCCATCCCCTTTGTTCAGTGACTGATTAGACCATGCAGGACCAAGGGTTTATGATCCTTTGAATAAGGAGTTTGTTACTTGGTCATTTGTAAATTTCAATACATTATTTAGTGAAACTTATTGATGTATTTAACTGATAGTTGTAATTCAATTCATTATTTCCAATAATTGATTTATTTAGCTAGTGGCTTTGCTGTCCTGGCATATCCTAAAAAAACACCAAAGGCCAAGAGTCGGTGGCCCTAAAATGATGAATGCCAGGCCTGATATTTTGTATTAGCTTTACTGTCTTTTGCTCTTGTTTCCCTTTGTTCTTTATTTGCTGAAGCAAGCCAAACAAAAATAAGTGTGTGTTGTGATGTGTTACACACATCTGAAAGTAATGTGCGTTTTCTGAGTGTTTCTGGCCATGGGATGCTTTTCCCAGAGGGCTAACGGTACTGTACTGTACGTGGTATAGCTTATAGGATGCACCGTGAAGAGCTTAATGGTTTACCATACATTCGCTGTCGGTTTAAAATGGCCTCAGCAAATTGGTGGCTACTATAAAAGTGTGAGTCAATTAGAGGGCGGAGGGTTCTGTAATTGGGGCAAAGGGACCATGAAATAAGGCTGACTACTCTGGAGGCGGAAGGCCTCGCATTCCCACATCACAAGCTCAGAGGAGCCCTTTTTGGGGGGTGGTGGTGGTGGTGGTGGGGGGGTTCTGATAAATGACCTGCAGTACTCTTCGGTGTTCGGCCATGTGTGTTTTCTTGAAAGGTTGTGGTTATATCCTCCCACGCTGCGCCAGGGCTGTATGTTTCACAGCTGCAAAAAACTGATATGGCAAAGTGCGCATTTTCTGGATGGCTTGCTATACCATCAAACCATAGTGGTAATGCAACTATGAAGAGCACAATTTACAGCAATCACAGTTTGCAATTTAGAGGCAATTTAGTGGACGCTCATATTCAGATACATACAAAAGAAAATAATAAGCAGAGTAAGCATGAAGTATAAGCAATCAATTCCATTTTTCTATTTTCAATTCAAAAGAGAAAAAAGAAGAAGAAGAAGAAGAAGCTTTATTGGCATGAGAAAACCCTAACCCTAACCCTAACCCTAACCCTAACCCTAACCCTAACCCTAACCCAAAGCAAGTGTCAAAATATAATAAAAACTGTTGAATACGGTACATGAGTTTACACAATACTGTAACCCCTCCGACGCGTTAGCATAGTTTTTCTTAAAGCGATTCAAAGAAAAGCTTCCGATTTGAGATGTATTTAAAGGTAGCAGCTCTGTTTATAAGTGCAGCAATTACAAAGTAAATAGTCACATGGACTGCAGATCAGGGAGAACAATGTAGTCAGTGAATCAAAAAAAACTATAGGGTAGCAGGTAAACAATGAACCTAGCATCTGTCTAAATCACATTTTAACATTTGTGGTCCAGTGAATAAAATAAAACAAACAAAGTGTAAAAATGGAACCATGTGTGCCATTTTTGAGCGGTGGTCACACCGTCTCCTTAGCGTGACTGTGTGTGTATGTTTGTTAGTTTGTTAGTAACTTTGTAGCATGAGCTGCAATACCGCTGTTGAGTGCACACGCACGCATGCACGCACACACACACACAGCCACAGGGTATACCGTAGATTAACTTAAGGCCTGTCCATACTTTGACCGAAACCGCCGTTTTCGGTCAAAAGGTCCTTTTCTACCATAAAATTATATCCCTCGGGACTTCTGAAAAGCATTGGACCGAACGAGAGTTCGGAAATTTGTACGTCGGAAAACACAACTCACCGAACATTTCGGTCGAAGTATGTATGGAGAGGTCTAAATGAACTCACATCCACCGCTCACTTCAAACTTGGTTTGATTTTTTACAGTCTTCATAGTAGCAGAAACACTTTTGCATAAGGTTAACAACATGGCAGGCTAGTAAGCAACACAGCTGCAGCTATAATAAAATTAATAATCGGTGTGTTAGATCTTAGGTGTGCAGTGTGCTAATGTGCAAGCACAGACGGTAATAACGGTATTGTCAATGTTAGCACATTAGCACATCTAACACACCCATTATTAATTTTATTAGGTGCAGCTGTGTTTTGCTTACATTATGGTGTTGTTGCTATAAGGTCAGTCAGCCTGCTACAACCAACTACAAACTCAGCCTAGGGATTTTCATACCTCGGGGTCAGGCAGTGGTTCTCAACCAATGGTCCAGGGACCGCCTGTGGTCCTTGTGGGGGTTCCAGGTGGTCCCCAGTTAAATGATGGAGAGAGAGTGGAGGCTGAGAGGCTAAATCTCATCAAATGGTGGTCCGTGGCTCAAATTCCAAATTCCAAATGGACCAAATGGATGAAAAAGGTTGAAACCCATTGGTCTAAGGCTTGTCCCGCATGCTATAGAGGGATTGTGATTACAAACCGAACCATCTCCCCTCGGCTCATCATGCATGATTGTACATCTTCCTACATCAGAGGTTTCTGCAAACCTGAGCGAGCGCGTGCTTCTGCAGATAAATGAACCAATTTGGCTGGATTTGAATTGGAAATGATTGCTGGGATTCTGTTATGTTTCTGCAGCTTGAGGTTAGTTTTGGGGGGGAAGGGAAGGTGCAGGCCAGCATCCAGACACTGCACAGGGGCATAGCTTTTTAAATAAACTTTATTGAGAATTTGCAGTTTTACAGTCATTTGTTTAAGCATTTACATTCATAGGAACAAATCATAAACAGGCATGTCAATACATTAGGGTGTAATTACATTATAAGTACCAAAGATATAAGGGCATTACTTTTCTTTTTTTTTTTCTCCCTCATCCCTCACAGGGGCATAGCCACCTCCAGCCTGTGCTGACATAATCGGGCGCGTAGTGATGTTTATATGTGCCGTTGTTTAGAGCAGTCAGTAGCCTAGTCTGAATCGCTGGTGAACGCTAACCTGCCGTTTTGGGTGAACGCTAACCTGCCAACGGCTAACCTGCCAACGGCTAACCTGCCGATGCAGGTTAATGCTAACCTGGTGAATAAGTCTAAACTTTAACCCTAACCGGAGTACTGGGGATTCGAAACAGCGGGACAACGAAATATCGAGATGTTGCCGACATGATCTACCTCCCTCTTATTAGGAAAGGAAAGGAAAGGAAAGTAGTCAGTATTTTCTGATCCCATGCAGGGAAGGGGAATTTGCTTTAAAAGCTGCTCAGATTTATTTCTTTATTTTTTTACACAAAAAACCTAAATAAGTAGAAAACTAAAACATCAAAATAAATGAATAAAACATAAAAAAGGATAACGTCTCTTGCTCAGGGACACTACAGCGAGTAGGTTGAGCCAGGATGGAGGAATCAAACCGGCAACACATTCCCAGAACGGCCCCTCTCTACCCACTCAGCTATAATAGGTCGCTGTTAACTGTTAACTGTCTCTCAGTTTGAGCTCATTAACCTGCTCTCCTGCATTTTTTCAGATCCCAAGATCTCCAAGCTGTCTGTCTCCACTTCAGAGAGAGGGACAGACAGACAGACAGACAGACAGACAGACAGACAGACAGACAGACAGACAGACAGACAGACAGACAGACAGACAGACAGACCAGTTTTCCCGCACTTACAGATGCCAAGATCTCGGCACTGTCTGCCTCCACTTCAGAGAGAGGGCGGAGCAGAGGAGAGCACAGTGTGCTATAGCAGATATTACAGGCCTCGGGCGCTGACGTTTATTACAGTCATATATTACATACCCAGTCACCGGTGAGGGAGTTCTCACTTGTTTGCCAATTCCCCTCTTTTGTTGTCATGCTGATGTTGCTATCCATTATCCTTGTTTTTTTTCCTGCTTGCTTTCTCTTATCTTATCTTTATTCTTCTTAGCTTAATTATCGCTGTTGTTAGGTTGATGTTGCACAGTAATTGCAGACTTCACTCACTTGCATTTCACTGCCTGCCGTACCGGTGCAAGTAGTGAGTAGCAATTTTAAATTCTTCTTCCACTACACAGTAAATCCCAGAGTGTTACTGTAATTCAACTCAGGCCCTTAACAAGTCCATTTTGAGTCTCAGAGTTGGCATTGTCAGTAAATTCACTCTCTCCTGGGTAAGGGTCAGAGACAATTGCATGCTCTAGTACAGTAGCCTACTAATAAAGGTGCAAACAAAGGTGCAAATATCCACGGGCCTTCTCACTTGATATCATGTTGATAGCTGCAGGCAGTGATTTAATGAGGAAAACTGTGGATTCTGCTATCAAGTCTGCTGTAGATCTGCTGTTTTTACAAGACATGTGCATGAATATGGATGCTAGAGCAGGCACGGCACACATCAAAGGGGGCTTGAGCCCCTGCCCCGTCTGTAAAAAGTGCCCTCTCCAGTCCAGACCATGAATGCAGTTACTTTTTACTATGGTGGAAGAAATGCAAATGCCCTGCATGCCATACCTGAGGGCAGCATTGATTGATTGATTGATTGAAGGCTTTATTAGAAGTTTGCATAGGAAAATGTACAGATTCATGACGGTACAGTTCACTGGTACAAGGTCTACTAAAAGGAGATCCATGAAAAGACTAAGCTTATTTCAACAGGAAACCATTTAAGTATCTCATATAACATTGAATGACAGACAAATAGAACACAGTACTATGCAGTAGACATGTAAAGAAAAAAAGAAAGAAAAAGAAAACAGTAGGTCTATACAATCAGTAAGTACAGTATATACAATATATACAAGGAAGGGGCAGGTAACAGTAAGTCTAAACAATCAGTATGTACAGTATATACAAGGAAGGGGCAGGGAGGGTAGGGTTGGGCTAGGTTTTTACCAGTTGTGAACGGCTGCTGCCTGTAAGTGATTTTTTAGGGCAATTTTAAAGGATGCTAGTGATCCACACTCCTTTATGGCCTTCGGTAAGGCATTCCACATTTTTGTGGTATAGCAGAAGAACGAGTTCGACCCTTTCTTTGAGTTGACTCTGGGTTGAACGTGATCTGTGGCACTGCCTCTGGTGTTGTAATTATGGACATCCTTAACGTTTATAAAGTATTTTGACAGGTACTTGGGTATCATAGTATATCAAAAAGTTAGTTTAGTATCAAGTACCAAAAATAGCAAGATAGAAGTAGAAGAAGCGCTACGTGGATCCGTAGGTAAAGCAAAAAAACTGTAGTGTGGACAGGTGCTCTTTGGAGAGGGTATAATGATGGACAAAAAAATCTAGTTCCATTCCATTGTATAAAAGATGTGTAAAGATAAGATGGCGAACTTAGACAAGATCCAAGGCAACTCTGTTACTTGCAGGTAGAAAACTATTTTATTTAAATCATGGCAGCAAAGTTAAAAAACGACCGAGGTCTGCTACCAAAAATGGAGGTCTGCTACCAAAAATAGCAGACCTCCAAGCTCCGAGCTTGGAGGTCTGCTATTTTCGATATTTTCACCAAAAGGCCCCTTTAGAACATTCTCTGCATGTCCCTGTGCTAGAGTTTCCCAAAACAGGTTCTCTAGATGAATGATCGTTCGATAGCTAATTTTTTTTTTCAATTTTAGTAAGTGATGGTTATTTTCTTTAACCATAGCGCATAGATTTTTAAATAACTATAATTGAGCCGTGCTAAGCGCTCTAATGCGTGACTTTGTGTGTATGTTGTATCAAATACTCATGTTATATATCCCTCTCCGATTGTTCTGATTGAACAATATAATGATGAGCACATCTATTAATTCAATTCATCTTAGTGTGCTACTCGAGCCCACACTGTTTCTTCAGGAACAGTATTTTCTACTGTGAAGTGAGCGCCGCTCACTTCACACCGATGCGATTCTTTTTTTCTCACATGCTGTTAGCTGTGAATGTGTTAAACACTTGACTGTCTGAACCCTGTGTGTGTGTGTGTGTGTGTGTGTGTGTGTGTGTGTGTGTGTGTGTGTGTGTGTGTGTGTGTGTGTGTGTGTGTGTGTGTGTGTGTGTGTGCGTGCGTGCGTGCGTGCACAGTACAAGCATGAAAGTGGGTCTCCCAGTGTGTGTCCGTATATCTGTGTCAGAGTGAGTGACGTCACCAGGTCGGAGGTGTCATGTGATTGGTCTAGAATGTGTGTGTGTGTGTGTGTGTGTGTGTGTGTGTGTGTGTGTGTGTGTGTGTGTGTGAGTAATGACTTGAAGGGCCAGTCAACTATCTTGCCCTCTGTAATTACCTACGCTGTGCCATCCTGTGCGTACGTGTGTGTGTGTGTGTGTGTGTGTGTGTGTGTGTGTGTGTGTGTGTGTGTGTGTGTGTGTGTGTGTGTGTGTGTGTGTGTGCACGCGCGTGCATGCGTGCGTGCGTGTGTTTACTAGCAATTATCCCTGTGCTTATTGTTGCATAAAATAGAACCCAGCTTGCAGTTTCAGGGTCTATACATCCTCTCACTGATTGGAGGTCTACCTACTGAGGAGACAAAGTCACAACGAGGCCATAATATTTTATGGCGCCTCAAAGCAAAGGGTTTCTGCACATTACCGTTAATTGACTCGAGATATATTTCCCCGAAACATGAATGTTTTTTAAACACCAAGAAGACACAAGAAAGTGGTAGATGACTGGTGTCAATGAATTGAGTACAAAGGACTCCAATGTAAACAAGCCATAGGCCTAGTGCTTTTTTGCGTTTAAATCATATTTGTAGACCTTTGAATGGTCATGTATTTTCCTTTGCGAAAGTATTCAAACAATCAATCAATCAAAACGTGAAGAATACACTGAATACAAAACCCTGATGCTGGCCTTCAAAGCAGCCAAAGGTACGGCTCCTCCATACATCCAAAGCCTGATCAACCCCTACAACCCCACCAGTTCACTCGGATCAGCCAAGATAGAGCATCGCAGTTGAAGCCCCACCCCGTCCTCACTCTGGTGTCGGAAGCGTTTTCCGTATTCATTTCTTCCATAGACATTTCATAAGTATTTATTTAAACGTTTTTAAGCCTTGGACAAAGCCACCTCGGCTGGAGAGGGATCATGTCAATATTCACATTTTTTTGAATGCAAAGATTAATTAGAAAGCTGAAAAAAAGGGCAGGGTACAAGACTGTGTACATCATTATTTTTTTAAATTGCGGAAACTACACTCCCAGAATGCATTGCGAATGTTGTTGTTGTTTCCTGAAATAAAGCCCTTAAATCACGCTCAGTTTAGTTATCGAGGCCAGCATATGGCCTGAAATGTAGTGATTGTCATCTCTGTGGAGGCTCTTATCGTCATCCTTAACATAGTGCATCATATTTGTAAAAGAAAGACGATCGCTCACGGAGTTCTGCTGAAGTGCAATAATCCGCCGGGAAGACAGGGGGCAGTAGCTACTTCCGCGGTAACCGCAAGATATGTGAAAGAAGAAGAAGCTAGACCAATCACAGACGTCGATTTCACCGGATGTACATGTTTAGCAGTATGGGAAATGCAGTTCTTCTCCGTGCGATCTTGATTAAAACGTGTTTTTACTAAAACTAGAGTGATTGCATACATACTCGGGGGTTCTACAGGAGCATATAGAACCATTTTACAACCACCAGCCTAGTGGTAAGTGTACATTGAATTGCTACGACTTTGTGGCTGATAATGAAAAACCCTATGGTGAAAATGAATGGAAAATGGACTTCCGACACCTCACTGCGATGCTCTATAGGGATGCTGACAGAACCCTCACTAAAAACCCAATGACAAAAGTCCACTTGTCCTAGACAATTTGCCCTCCTGGCCCCCAAACTGTGGAATAGACTCCCTGTTGCACTTGTACGACAGACTCACTCCATAGCTTCTGCTGTGGCCTGAAGACTCACCTCTTCAGACTTCACTTAGGCCCATAGCACTTACCTACCCCCCATTGACCATACATGAAAGCTACATAGTATTTTTATATAAAGCTTTTTTATGGACTAGGTGCTTGGTCTACCTACAATATTTTATCTAGATGTCTATGCATTTGATGTACTGATGTTGATGTATTCATGTATTACCTTGCATATTGTATTGATGTATCGTATTGACGTATTACCTTGCTTATTGTATTGATGTACTGTATGTATTACCTTGCTTATTGTATTGATGTATGTATTACCTTGCTTATTGTATTGGTGTATTTATTACCTTGCTTATTGTATTGATGACGTTACCTTGCTTATTGTAAGTCGCTCTGGATCAAGCCGCCCTAAGAGTGCCTGCTAAATGCCTAAACTGTAAACTGTAACGTAAGTTAACTGCAAGTGTATTGTACTTCATTGGCTTCCGAAGTACCACAGGACCATTGGATCAGCACTTCTGGTTCTGGCTGGAGCAGCTCCTCTTGTGACTGTGTCCAATATGGGATTATTTCCATCATAGGAAACGTTGCACTTCATACTCCATTTGACAGCTTTAGTTATTTGCAAAGGTGCCAGACGTAGATTGTTTTACAAAACATACATTAACTGATGAATCATGTACTGTATAGGTTAAGCCCAGCAGGTTAAGCTACCCGGCTTAGGTTAAGCTACCCACCGGCTGCACATTTTTATTCATTACAATCAGACCCAACACCTTTTCCAGGTGCAACGTTAAAGTGATGAACACATTAGTGCATTGCTAATTACAATCCAATAATATGATTGTGAAATGGGCTGTTCTGCATATCACATGCTTTTATGTTTGGCACTGTACTGTAATTATAGGCTATTTGATGCCAACATGCATTTTAGTGCACTACTTTCACTCAAGTGACATTTTATAGAACCTTTACCTGTAACAGAGTATTTCATCCTGTTGGTGTTCGTATATCTGCGTTCCTACTCTCACCTATGGTCATGAAGTGTGGATCATGACCGAAAGTATAAGGTCGCGGGTACAAACGGACAAAATTAGTTTTCTCAGACGGGTGGCTGGTACAGTATCTCCCTTAGAGATAGGGTGAGAAGTTCAAGCACCCGAGAGAGACTTGGAGTAGAACCACTGCTGCTACACTTGGAAAGGAGTCAGCTTAGGTGGTTCGGGCATCTAGTACGGATGCCTCCCGAGTGCCTTCCTAGGAAGGTCCTTGATGCACATCCCACTGGGAGGAGACCCTGTAGCGGACCAAAGACCAGATGGAAGGATATATCTCCAAACTGGCCTGGGAACACCTCGGTATACTCCCAGAGGGAGTGGAGGAAGTTGTTCAGGATAAGGACCCGATTCCGGATAAGCGATTGAAAATGGATGGATGGTGTTCGTGTACTTTTACTCAAGTAAAACCACTGCTGAGAACAGCATCGGTTTCAGACCGGAACATTTAAGCTTGACACTACAATTGTATTGGTGTTGCTGAGAATAGCAGATCTATAAGCTGTGCGACGCGTTGAAACCTTGTAGAATGGTAAGTTGTGAGCTTGTAGCTCTGCTATTTTCAGCATTAGCAGCACTGTGGAGCTCCCATTAAAACCCAGGAAAGCGTCCGAGTCATTTCAGAGTTTTGGCTATGGCTATACACAACGCCCGGGATATGAACTCGAAGTCCAACATTTTAACCACTATACCAAAGGGATATCCCTATGGCCAGGGGAGATACTAGACTTTTGAGGACATCAGGCTGAGGCAGTGAGTCACTTTGCTACAAAAATAGCAGACAAGCTCACAGCGCGTCACTTGATGCCAAGCTTGTTGTACATCAGCTATTTTTGAACATTTTTAAAAAAGATCTCGAAAGAACTACTGGTTTAGAAGGCATTTAGTAGAAACCGGCATCACGTCTGGGTTAATTGCTGTGTGTGTTTGTGGATGAAAGGCTGCGGCAGCGATGCAGTGACATGGAACAGTGGAACAGCAGGGCTTAATGCCCTGGGCAGACAGTCCAAGAATGCACCAAATGAGCTCTGCCTTCAGAGCTGTTTTGCTTCTGCTGTTGTTGTTCGAAGATGGGAACAATTTGTGTATTTTTCCTTATTTTGTTTCATAGTTGTTATTTGGCATCTATTGATTTGCACCAGCAATTCATAACTAGAAAGGTGCAATCCTGGGAAATTGCAAGTGTGGTTGCACTGATGCACTGAGTCGCAAGGAATCCGCTGGGAAAATAACGTGTATTGTTCCTGATGAATTCCGTCATTTATTGTGATGTCACATGAAGCTTGACCAATCCTGTCTGTCTGATATATTTTCAGATATATGTCTGGATATTATATTGTCCAGTCAGAAAAGGAACAGAAAAAGTCCATTGAACTCAATGGACCATTGGGGTTACAAAAAAGGTTACAGAAAAAGAAAAGGTTTACTCTAGAAATAAAAATGGACAAGAACAACAATAGTCTGGTGGCCTACAGAAACCACACTAAATACAATTTACAATTTAGGCATTTAGCAGATGCTTGTCAATAAGCAAGGTAACACATCGTCGTTGTCGGGTGGAAACCTTGTATGTCCAAAACCGTTAGTTTTGTATTTATAATTTTTAAAATGATTTAAACTAGTGAAAACAGCCGATCTGCAAGCATTCTAGATCAGCTGTTTTCACTATTTTTGTCCGACGGCCTTGTGTGATGAAGCAGTGCTTTACTTTGCGAAAACATTTACAAATTTGAGACTTGGAGATACGAGGTTTCTGCCCGACAGTGACGACATACCTCAAGTGCAGAGAGACAGACAGTTTAAACTTCAGTAAACTATAGGAATTAGGAACACACAGGTAAACCAAGAACCTCAACCTAGCACCAACCTACCAGCACATGACATGATGACACAGTAGCAGCAGCCAATCTAATCTTTTGAAAGCAATTTAGCTGTCAAAAAGATTACATTTTAATCGGATTAATCACATGTTAGCTGTGATTGATCACTAAACCTGCTCAAAATATGCCCATTTTCTCTAGTACTGTTGTGGGAGTTTGTTTATTATGACGTGTGCGTCCTTGGTTGTGCTACTGAGGGAAAAGGGATAATTGTGAGGTTTAACTAGAATACTTACTTATACAGTAGAGAATGATGAGAGTGTGTGTGTGTGTGTGTGTGTGTGTGCAGCTGGATTTGGCGTAAATTCTGACTGGCCGGACTTAAATGACTTATGCAACTGGAGCGACGTCTCCATTCACTGGAGACGAGACGACGCGGAGCCGGTGCGCGCCACGGAGGCTGTAATTACTGACCAGGCAGTTTCTGTGTGCGCAACAGTGTGCCGGGACGACGGCACGTCGTGCGCTCTGCCTATATTAAGCGCGCGCGCGCATCTCCTTGCGCAACGGGAACAAAAGCGGAGACAGCGCTGGACGGGACTTCGGCTGCAGGGGAAGGTTGCCTGCCTTCAATCAGCCGACCACTCAGTGTCCCACTCATTCCTCAAAAACGCAGCTATTGATGAGGAAATCCTCATCTTCACGGTGAAAGCACGTCTCCAAGTACTGCCCACCAAACTCAACCTTTCCATCTGGTATCCCAATAAACATGACTCTTTCTGCCTACATCATGGACAGCAGCACATGATAGAGTCTATGTCTCACATCCTCAATGGTTGTCACTTTTATAAAGGACTTTACACAGCCAGACATGACAGAATTGTCAACATAATAATGAAATCAGTTTGTTCCATCTCTCCTCCTGCTGTGTTCCACTCTAACATCCCAGTGAAACCACACATGTTTGAAAATAGTAACCCCCATGCTTTTGTAAATATTTCTGCTAATACACCTGATATAATCAAAATTGATGAGGAACGCAGGGAAGTCGTCCTACTGGAAGTAGGCTGTACTTTTGATTTCAGCCTGGAGGAAGCCTTCCTCACTAAACAGCTGAAGTATCAGCCACTAGTACAAGCCATTACTCAGATGGGTTACAACTGTCAGCTTGTTGTCTTTATATTTGGCAGCCTAGGCCATGTCCATAGGCTAGTGGTCAGGGGCCTTAGGATTATGGGGCTGACCAAGTGCAGAGCAAAGCAGCTGGCTAAGTACTGCTCAGTCTCCTCCATTATAGGCAGTCGCTGCATTTGGAGGAGGAGGTGTTTTTTGTACCCATAAAAGTGATGTTTTCTTTCTTTGGTAATTGCATGCAAATATCCTGCTTGATTGAAAATTGCGATGCATGATCTTAATATGAAGTATACTTCATCAGGCAACTGAAAGATTTGAGACCTTGTTATGTATTTTATAAAATGTGGACTCAAATAAAGAATTAAAATGTGTGTGTGTGTGTGTGTGTGTGTGTGTGTGTGTGTGTGTGTGTGTGTGTGTGTGTGTGTGCGTGCGTGCGTGCGTGACTGCGTGTGTGTGTGTGTGTGTGTGTGTGTGTGTGTGTGTGTGTGTGTGTGTGTGTGTGTGTGTGTGTGTGTGTGTGTGTGTGTGACCCCTGCCCCTATTCTGGGTTAGGGGTCATCACCATACCACATCTGTTTTCTATTTTTTGATGGACATACAAATTAAGTCAATAAGTCAGTATGAAGCATACTGAGCTATAAATGTAGTAGTGGATGCATAATGTGTGTAAAATCACACAGAGCGGTGCCTTTATAGGCTATACATGCTCAAAACACATAAGGACGGACATACATACACACAAAGCCAGATGTAGGAGCACTAAGCACCGCTCAAAAATGACTTTATAAGGTTTGCTAGGTAGTATTTTTGTATTATTAAGTTAAATAGCAGTTCATATCTGTACAGTAAATACTTTCATCGCAAAATTAGGCTACATTAACAAAATAAGAACATTATAAGTCTTACCACGGCCCGCCCCACGGACACATTTGTCCGTGTCTGGGAGCCGCGAATACTCACCTGTCAACGAAATATGTCAGGTTTGAGTGGTTGGATACTTTTATTACCTCCTAAAAAGAAAAATAACAAGGTTCAGAACAGTATTGATTGAATAGCCTACTTTATATTTGCAGTTTGCATATCGCCAAAGAAGCCTGGGTTTCCGAGGCTATTTGCATAGGAAAAGCACACAGATACACGGTCTATAAATAGGATTTAAACCCAAGAAGAAAGCACCATGCTGTTTACATTGGGGTCCATTGTACTCATTTCATTGCGATATTAGATGACAGACAAATACCTATGTCTTTTGACAATTTTCGAGTTGCACTGCAGTCACATACAATATACAGCATGTTTAGTATTTTAACAAAACAGAAGATAACATTTAGAATACAAAAACACCAACATTATGAATAGAATATGATGGTGAAATATTAAAGTTCAACTTGCTCCTCGTGTTGTCAGGTATCCATGGCAACCATGGAGCGCTCTCTCTCTGCTCTCTCTCCGCGGTGACGTCACGCACACAACTCCAGTCAGACCGGAAGCAGCAGGACTCACTGTGGGTGGACTGTTGATATTGTTTAGATCTGTGCACATCAGTCAACATGAACCCTCCGATCTCAAACAACTACAACAACTCCGTGTCGACCTCTTCCAAACGTAAGAACGTCAACAACGCCTCTTTTCTTTCGCTGTCTGTCTGCAAAACAATTGTGTTTAGTTTGTGTGGAGAGTCACACCATGAGTCACACACAAAACAACAAGCCATGCATACAAGCGTTAGCCATATGCTGCTAACTGCTAACAACACAGCTACAGAAGACAGTGGTTCTTGAAAACACGTTCATGTCAAAGTCAAGTTGATGTCATATCTATGGCCGTGGACATGTTGCAAGAGAGAAGATTTGTGTTGTTATTAATCTTTTCAAAATTACTTTTGAGAATAGACAAAGTATAGCTAAGTTAAGCTGATTTTGAGGGTAGTTTTTTGTATTAATTTAGCTAGCTAGCTACATAAACCTTATGGAATCACCTCAAAGTGTGTGTGTGTGTGTGTGTGTGTGTGCGCGCGCGCGTGCGTGCGTGCTTGCGTGCGTGCGTAGTTTACAGACATACTGTACATAGAAACATTCACACACACATATACCCCCCTCCCCCACCACCATTAGATTTTTTTATTTTGACATTGTCAAAGCTATACGAGTAAAAGTCAGACTAGAGAGATAAAATACCTGATCCACAGCTATCACCAAGGACCCATCATCCTTACCCAGTTTAATTTGTACACTGACTTTCTGAAAGTCACAGAATGACATTAATGTCACCATAGAGCGTCGCAGCGGAAGTTGATTCCTGGGGTCACTTAATATTCCCCATTCATTTTCGCCATAGACTTTTACAAATATATTTATAACAATTATGTTAAGCCTCGAACCAAGCCATCCAGGATGGAGGTGAATCATGATCATATAACCTTTGATCCTATGTGAAAACATATTTTAATATTACATTATTTGATATACTACATTTAATAACTACCCTTTGTTTAGCGATTTTCAAAATGTTCTTTTCATAGAAAAAAAGGTTATATGATCATGATTCACCTCCATCCTGGATGGCTTGGTTCGAGGCTTAACATAATTGTTATAAATATTTTTGTAAAAGTCTATGGCGAAAATGAATGGGGAATATTAAGTGACCCCAGGAATCCACTTCCGCTGCGATGCTCTATAGCTGTCATACAGATGACAGAGAGTATAGCTGTGTTCTCCTATCTATACTATGAACCATCTATATTATTCAGTGTCTCGTATAACGGTGGTTCTCAAACAGTGGTTCGGGAAATGGAACCAAATGGACCCTTACAGGTCCATTTGGTTCCATTTCATGCTCTCAAGTGTTAAACATTTAGGTTTCACTGTTATCTACTATTGGTACCAACATCAATACAGCATCCATGGACTTGTGGACAAAATCCTATCTGAGAGGCTAAATCTCATCAAAATGCTGGTCCGTGGCTCAAATGCCCAATTAGGGGTAGGCGATATGGAAAAATACAATATCACAATATTTTCCCTGTATCACGATACACGATTTTATCACAATTATTTTTTCACGTTTGTTTTTTGGTTGTTTTTAAAGTTACTTGACAAAAACTAGACTCTCTGGGTTCCTTTTGGGAGGTCTAAATTGAACTTTACAAGTATGTAACTCTGACAGTATACAAATGAAACCAAATGGACTCGTAATACTGTCAGAGTTAAGTGGAGACCTTGACATTTTAAGGTTTGAGAACTACTGATTTAGACCAAAATGCAGGTTTAAATTGAATTCTAGAATAATTCAGTAAGCCCAATAAATAATGGACCTTGACATGAAAAGGGTTGAAGACCACTGTCATATATCGTCATCACGTTTGGGGCTTGCCAGGAGGGTGCCAGCCATGCCCAGTTGCCCACATATACTGCAAAGTCCCCTGGTTCTGTTCCGTGTTTTTCTTGGAAACCTGTGATGCATGTCACACCACCCTAGAACCCCCCCTAACTTCCTGTATAACTTGATATTAAACTGTTGTTTAGGTGGGGGAAACCCCATCTAAAAAAATCCTCTTTTCTTTTACATCTCACGCAGGCCAGAGGCGACTCTTGGAAATTTGACCCATAAAAGCAGGAAAGCACCAAGTCATTTTAGATTTCTTTGGCTTTTCAAAAACATTTTGCAAATTTGTGCGAATCTTTTAATGTGTACATGCTATATGAATATATTTTACATTTTTAACTAAAATCTTTGCTTCTGGGGGTCCCTGGAACAAAATATTTTGATATATGACACTGATATATATAGTAAAGTGACATACGTTTTTCTGAAAACTGTTAGGATCATTTAGAAGACATGTGTAAACTTAATGGGTTAAGCCAGTCGTTCTCAAACATTTTCATGTCAAGGGTCCCCGAAAGCATTGTGTATTTACCTCCTGAGCCCGTGCTGCCCTGTTAAAGGAGAGTTAGAAAATGAAGGTGTATCAAAACAAAACCGTATTGATGCTAAAGGTTTATGGATATGTTATGAAACAGATCCACTCACACACAAGGAGAGAGAATGAAATGAAAGGGGCTTTTTATTGTGTGTATCAGATCGAAACTACGGTTGGGAAATTACATATTTACGGAGGACAGCTGTGCCCACACCTGAAACAGGGGTGTTAAGTTACAAAACCCAGACCGAAAGAAACAAACTAACAAAAGAAGGTGAGAATGAAAATGAAAGTAACCTTCCCGAATGTCAGAGCATAAACCTCAAACTTGCAGCCGATCTATAATTTCATTTTGGGAGTCCTCCCTCCTTGGCACAAACAAGGTTTGAGAACCACTGGTTTAGAAGGCATTTGTAGAATGGGCCTCTTAACAGGTTAATAGTTTACTCATTACGCTAACCTAGTAACCCTATTCTTACCTCTATCATTGTGTTTTCATGCTTATTGCGGGCTGTGTGTGATGACACATGCATCCCCCACAGGGATCAATAAAGGTCTGTCTATCTGTCTCAGACGTTGACACAAAGGGCCTATGCAAGTATGCATAGTCCACTTTTTTTTTTTTTTGAACTTTGTTTTTATTTCAGTTTTGGCAACTTGTACAAATATAATAAACATATTTTCACAACTGTTTTTTTTTGTTTTTTTTTTCTTATACATTTTTCAGCTGTATACCACTTGTAGAAAAAAAAAAGGAAATAGAGATTATTTGGCAAAAAAGCAAACGAACAAACAAACAAACCAAAAGCACACTCGAAAAACGCACATTAGGAATAGATGATACAGTAGAACAGTGTATTCTATGTGAATTCTATGTGAATATGGCAGAGGAGAGAGAGTCTAAGTGGGAAGGTATTGAGAGAGCTGGGGCAGAATGAGAAATCAAAACATTTATATTTGAGGGAACAGAAGAAGTTTGATCCATCAAAATTGGTGTAGCTGGAGTCCATCTTTTAAAGAACAAGTCCGATTGAAGTCTTAGGGCGTAAGTAATTTGTTCCACTTGATAAATTTCACGTACCTTAGCCACCCACATGTTGTATGTTGGAGGGTCCGGTTTCAACCACTTAATTGTAATACATTTTATGGCCGCTGTGAGTAGTATATGGAGTAAATATATTTTGGCTCTGCCCTCTATTCCCTCAGGTACCATTCCCAACAACATTACCATGGGATCTACATCAAAAGCTTGACCAAAGACTTCCATCAGTGCCTCAGAGATCTCCTTCCAAAATAGTCTTAACTTGGGACAGGTCCAGAATACATGAGTGTGGTTACCAATATGTGCCCCGCAGTCCCTCCAGCACCTATTAGAATGAGTCGGTCCCATTTTAGCCATAATCACCGGCGTCCTAAAAAATCTAGTTATCACTTTCCATTTAAATTCCCTCCAAGTATTCGAATTAGTTACCAAGTGTGCTTCACTGCATATCTCTTCCCATTGATCTGATGGTATGTCTATACCCAATTCGGCTTCCCATTTTTCCTTTATATATATGGAATTGTTAGGAGACAGATCTAGAAAAAGTTGATAAAAGTCTCTAATTACCCTCCTCTCCTCATCAAATTCAAATATTAACAGAAGTTCTTCTATTGGGGTGGGTTTCATGGCATTCTTCCAATCTTTATGATTTGTTAAAAAGTGTCTTAGCTGCAGGTATCTATAGAAATCCGTCTTAGGGAGGTCAAATTCAATTTTCAGTTGTTCAAATGATTTAAGGCCATCCCTCCCACATAGTTGGTGTATACTTGTGAGACCATGTGCTGTCCAATTTCTAAAACCTGCATCTAGTTGATTGGGTATAAACTCCTTTATATATCCAATATGTGTTAATGAAATGATCTGTCCAGATACTCCAAAGGACGATCTTATTTTCTTCCAGATTTTAAGGGTGACTCTAGTCCATTCACTCATTTGTTCCACTTTCAGTGGGGCCTCTAGGAAGGGCATAGCGTCAAGGGGAACCGTACAGAGGCTCTTTTCAATGTTCAGCCAACGGGTATATGTTGCATCTTGGAGCCAAATGGTCAATGGTTTCAATTGTGCTGCCCAGAAATAGTGCCTTAGGTTTGGGAGTTTCAATCCCCCATTCTGTTTAGATAGTTGTAGTGTTTTTAGTCTTACTCTTGGGCGTTTCCCCTGCCATATACATTTTGAGATCAGTCTGTCCAATTTATCAAAAGTAGATTTAGGGATATCTAAAGGGAGCATCTGAAATGGATAGAGCAGCCTAGGCAAAACGTTCATCCGTATACTTTCTATTCGACCCAAAAGTGAAAGGGGAAGCACTGACCATCGATTTAAATCTTCACTGATTTTCCGAATTAATCTTGTATAATTAGTGTCGTATAGATTATCTAAGGATATTGGAATATAGATTCCAAGATATTTAATGCCATCACTAGGCCATCTAAATTCGCTCTGAGTCTTGAATATTTGTGAAATTTTTCCACTAATATCCATCGCCATTGTTTTATCAACATTTATTTTATATCCTGAATAATACCCGTATTTGGAGATAAGTGTTTTTAGATATGGAATTGTTGTTGTAGGCTCTGTCAAGTAGAGTAATACATCATCGGCGTATAGTGATATTTTGTGTTGTTCTTCATTAATCGTTACCCCTTTAATACTATTATCGTCTCTTATCAACTGCGCTAATGGTTCAATACTTATCGCAAAAAGTAGAGGAGAGAGGGCACAACCTTGTCTGCAGCCTCGTTCTAATGTGAATCTGTCAGCTAAGAAGCCATTAACTTTGACTGCAGCTTGTGGACTAGAGTATAAGGTTTGTATCCATTTTAGGAAATTAGGTCCAAAATTAAATCTCTTTAAAGTTTGAAATAAGTACTGCCAGGAGACCCTATCAAAAGCCTTCTGAGCGTCGAGGGACAATAGCATCACTTCTTTTTCCTTTACTTTAGGGTATGTCATTATATTTAGTAACCTTCGGATGTTATCTCCATAGTATCTTCCATTTATAAATCCTGTTTGATCAGGGTGGATAACGATATTGATAATCTTGTTTACTCGTCTGGCTAAGATAGTCGTTAGTATACGCATATCAGTATTCAGAAGTGAGATAGGCCTATATGACTGGCATTTAGTAGGGTCCTTGCCCTCTTTATGGATCACAATTATTGTTGCCTCTCTCCAGGAGGGAGCCACCGTTCCAGATTCTAGAGCGTGATGATATGCTTCTAATAATAGAGGTGCAACAGACTCCTTAAACGTTTTATAGAACTCATTAATGTAGCCATCTGGGCCTGGGCTTTTATTATTTTTTAAAGTGGAGATTATATCCAGTACTTCCTCTAACTCAATTGGGCGATCTAATTCTTTAGACATGTAGTCTGATAACTCTGTTAGTTTTATATTTTCTAGAAAAGTTTCCAATTCCTCATCGTTTTCGCATGTGTCCGTGTTTGTATACAACGTTTTATAAAATTGTGCAAATGCCTTTGATATCTCATCTGGTTTTGTGATTGTTGAGTTTCCTTCCTTCAATTTCTGTACTATGTTAGTCGACTGTTGTTTTTTTAGTCTTATAGCCAGTAATCTACTGGCTCTATTACCAAACTCATAGTACTTTTGATTTGTAAATCTTAAATTGCCCTCAATCTTTTCAGAGAGAAGGTTATCAAGTTCTCTCCTTGTTTGGTTGAGACTGACTAAAACATCTGGGTTGGGTGCTCTTTTATGTTGTTGTTCAAGCTTCTCTACCTTGCTCTCTAATTCCTGTCGTTTCTGTTCCCTTCTCTTTCTCTTTGCGCTAGCATATGAGATTATGTTGCCCCTAATGTATGCCTTAGCACAATCCCACAATATGAGAGGAGATGTCTCAGGAGAAGTATTCACTTCAAGATATTTCTTTAGTTCAGAGTTAACAAGGGCGACAAAGTCCTTATCATTTAGAAGTGATGCATTCAACCTCCACTGTTTTGTAGTAGGTCTATGGCCAATGTCCCACTCCACTGAGACAGGTGCATGATCTGAGATAGTTATTGGTAATATTTTTATATTCACTATCCTGTGTATCTCTGCTTTGGGTGTGAAAAAATAATCTAATCTAGAGTAGGACAAGTGCCTGTTTGAGAAGAAGGTGAAGTCTCTAGTTCTAGGAAACTTACTTCTCCAGACATCTATTATCCCTGTCTCTGAGGACATGTGTTTTAGCATTTTGCTCATTCTAGAGGGGGGAGTTTTGGGAGTAGGCCGTTTATCCATAAACTGCGACATTACACAATTAAAATCTCCACCCTTTAAAAGAATGCCAGTGCTATATTGCAGTGCCGTATTGAATATTGTCTTAATAAAATCTGGGTCATCCTCATTAGGAGCATAGACATTCATGAGAGAAATTTTTATCCCATCAATGGATCCATTTAATAAAATAAACCTTCCCTCAGAATCTTTGTGAATTGTATCTAATGTGAAATTTATTTGTCTGTGTATTAAGATTGCTACACCTCTTTTTCTACCGGATTCATGTGATGAGTAAAACACCTTATCTGCCCAAGATTTGTTTAATTTTTCATGTTCAATGTCTGACAGGTGTGTTTCTTGTAATAATGCTATTTGGCATTTATACTGTTTTAACTGATTTAGAATTTTCTTTCTTTTCATAGGACTGTGGAGACCCTTAACATTATAGCTAACAATATTAAGTAACCCCATCTGTTGTTGTGTTAAGCTGTAGATCTGCTAGCATAATTATTATAAATATAGGTGGGACTTTGCAAAGTAACTGTGTAGTAAGTGTACAGTATATGGGGCGCACATAGGGGGGGCCAGCTAAGTTACATCGATTATATGTAATCGGATGATATATATACTCTTGGTTGGAGAAGTGAGAGGCAGAGAAGGAATTACAGTGATAATCAAAGGATACTATACAAGTATTATCTGTATAACATAATGATTCTACAGTTAATATAACAGCTGAATTATTTAAGAAATTATTAGGTGACAAAAATGAGCAAATCTTCATATATAGTTACAGAGTAAAGACAAGGATTTGTTGTTGCCATCAATCTTACAATGAAAACCCCGGGGAACGTGGGGGTTCGAACAAAAAGGACTGAACACAAAGAAAAATAGGCCCTGCACTCAGACAGGTTCAATGTCTGGACAGTCCTTTGGGACCGAGTCCCAGGCTGCAAGGCTAAACAAGCAGCTAATCGAACTAAGGTGTTCGGCATTGCTTAAGCAAAAACCCAGAAGGTGAATCAAGGGTTAAGAGCACTCAGGCTCCCACAGAATCAATTAAACTGTGAATTTAGGTTATTACGGCAAACAAATATCTATACATTTTGTGGGTGAACGAGAGATTATCAAATTTAGATTACGGTAGATGGGTCAACAAGGCAAGGAAAGGTGGAATGAACTGATAGTAATAATGACAGCAAGAACAAAACAATATAAAATAAAATAAATAATGGAATGGATAATTGAGTAAAAAAAACACTACTAATTATATAACCGTATTAACAATAACAGACAAAAAAAGTGTTTACAATGATTGGCTTTGAATGGGAAAAGAATGATAACTCAGAACATCTAATCAAAGTAATTCCCATAGAATATATGGAGAGATGGACAAGAGCCCACTCTGACAAATATAAAATAAAATAAATAATGGAATGGATAATTGAGAAGAAAAAAATAAATAAACACTACTAATTATATACGGTAACCGTATTAACATTAACAGACAAAACAAACAAAAAAAGTGTTTACAATGTTTGGCTTTGAATGGGAAAAGAATGATAACTCAAAACATCTAATCCAAATAATTCCCATAGAATGTATGGAGAGATGGACAAGAGCCCACTCTAAATGATGCCCAAACCCCCCCACCCCCCCCCCCCCCCATTCACAGTACACTACAGTAAAGAAGCGGGGGTGGACTCTAGATGTGAGCGGCCCGAAGGGCCGCGAGCCTCCAGTAACGTACAACCACGACACACAAACAAGCACACACATAGCCCCACACATAAGTACGCACGCACACACACACACACACACACACACGCACGCACGCACACACACACACACACACACACACAGACAGACACCAGCAAACACACACACACACACACACACACACACCCACCCACACACACACGCGGTCGTACAAAGCATCACTCGCACGCCCGTTCCCGTGCGTGCGCGCGGCTCCACGAGAGCGCGCCCACACTCACCCAGCACCATTTCGAGGGGAGAGAGAAAAGAGAGGAGAGAGAGAGAGAGAGAGAGAGAAAAAAGGGAGGATGAAAGATAGCGCAGCAACACTAATCTGCTGTTGATCATAGTTTACCGTTATGAGTTTACAGAACTAATACAAATAGCTTAAGATAAAAAATAAAGAAAAGGGGACAAGCAGAGGAAGGATCAGCATTAAACTTGTATCAGTAGACCTTATTAATGAAATCAAATATGTAAAAAAAAAAGAAAAGAGACGTTCTGTCTACTCCCTTGCTGTTTAAAAGACAGCCATAACCACAGTGGATATATACAATAGACACTCGTGGGAGTAAACATCGTGTACTAAGCGTTATTGTTGGATTTAGTCTCTTTTATAAGGATACATAGTTTCATACTGTACTTCAGGTAGACGCGGGCGGGGGTGGATCGTCTGCTGCTGCGTTTGCAGCGTCAGTGATTGACTTGGCATGGGTCATAGCTGCAGATGCGTCCAAGAAATGTTTCTCCACATTGTTGTGTGTAATTCTGAAAGTAGCGGGCCATTTTATTCCGTAACGTACATCGCTGCGTCCTTTCAGCAATTCGCGGACCGGTGTGAAGCTACTTCTGGCTTTAGCGATGATTTCTGGATAGTCTGGGAACACTGAAATAGCCCTGCCTTTGTACTGGAGCTTTCTCCCGTCCCGAGCCTTCTTCAGAATGTCCTCTGCATCTCCCTCGTCGTTTAGCCTTGCGATGATCATCCTTGGCTTGTCTCCTGGCTTCTTCTTTGTCAGACTTCTGTGTGATCTTTCAACGCGGATATCTCTATCAAGTTGAAACACTTCTTTTAGTAGCTTAGCTACTTCCACGGGTGAACTTGAACCAGGCGTTTCTCCTACGTTTAGTATGCGCACGTTTCCCCTCTTCATGCGTGCCTCCATTAACACATAGTTCTTACTCAAAGTCTCCACCTGTCCTTCAAGCATATTAACAGTGGATTGGAGAGTAGTAACTTCATCTGACCACGTAGATAGCCCTCCCTCGACGTCCCTGACAGTTGATTTCACTGAATCAAGTTCCGCACGAAAAGCACTGTGACTGTTTGTAATTTCTGTTCTAATAGCCTGCATTTCGTTTCTCAGTTTATCAAAGTCATCGGACAGGGCACTCTTTATCTCTTCCCTTAGTATCGTGGATATATCACTTCTCAGGGCGGCGATGATGTCCGCTTTTAGCACTGTGGTATCCATGGCCGAACCTTTCTTGGGAGTGACGGCGCTGGGTTGATTGAACACGGTGTGTGGGTCACTTTGATCCGAGGAGGCGTCCTTGCCTGCAGGCCGCGGCGCAGTCGACCGAGTAAACTTGAATTTCCTCAAATCATACGCCATTCAGGACACTTTCCCCTCCACAAACTTGACACTGTACTGTTAATAACTCTGTTCAACAAAAGTTTGCGTCCTAAACGCCGTTTAAATATATTTTTTGACTAGATTCTGCGGGAGCTCTGACAAACAGGTCTTACTCTGTACGTTGCTCCATAGCGCCCCCCATAGTCCACTTTTTGAGCCGAATTTATTTTGGTTCGGTTCGGGGAGTCACAAAATCTTGGCTGCACTGAACAGCCGAATTAATGACGGTACCTGCCCCCCGAACCTCTGAACGACATCATATTGTAGTTTAGACAGAGCCAAACTGAAATAAATGTATTTGGCTCTAAACGTGAACGTGAATGTTGGTTGCCCGTCTACCCCTGGCAGGTAAATAAAAATTTCGGGCAGGTGGAGTTTGAGAGGAGACACAACTCTATAAACACAACACGAGATGTCTGTCTAAAAACACCTGAACGTGGCCAGAGCGCTCTGTCTTCTGGTCTGTGGAATGTAAAATAAGAGCACTGTTTACTACTTATGTGCTGTTTTCACTGTTATTACACTAAAAATATAAAATAACAAGTGTGAACCCATATTCATAGCTATTTAGGTATTTGGCATAATATTTGAGGTATGACATTTTTTAATCGCATAGTCCCAGAAAGTTCAAAAAATAAAAAAATGAATAAATAATTGAACGGTAATTACATTTTTACCTATAATTCCATAATGGACGATTTACTTTTCGGGCAAGTGGGCATGACCTGTACTTGCCCGATGGGTAAGTGCCTCTGAGACCTTAGTGTCGACCCCTGACTTTCTGTCTGTTGTCACGCAATACTGCAGGGAAGCGCGAGGCAGAGCGCTCCGTCAACTGGACCATGGAGGAGACCCAGGTGCTGCTGTGTGCCTGGAGCGACGAGCGCATCCAGAAGAGCCTGGCGGAGAACCTGCGCAACCGCCACGTCTTCAAGCACCTCTCCGCCCGCATGTGCGAGCTGGGCTTCTCCCGCAGCCCGCACCAGTGCAGGCTCCGCGTCAAAACATTAAAGGTAGGCCAACAGACAGATAATAATGGGGTCAGCTTCAGATGTATGTATTGTACGTATATACTAACTATCCATTATATAGGTCAACAATATGATTTGTATTTAAAGTATAATCATATGGATTATGGAAATGACTTGGAAAACACAGCCACTGCCAGGTATTAATTAAGCGATTCATCCGCCTCTGCTTTCGGCTTTTCTGTGTTTTTACCTTTTTTTTTCCTACCGGCAACAGGAACGCACCATGCTGCCAGGATGTAAACAAAGAGCACATGGCCAGGGCAGGCAAAGCAGACTGTTTTTTCCTTCCTCTTCTTGTGTTTAAGAAAAACTATCTACATGATGCGTTCCTTAGTTAGTTGGGGTCCGCAGAAAGAATCTTGTTTGACCAAAAACTAAATCTGGGAAAAGAATTTGAGATAAATGGATTTTTCCTAATCCATTAACCTGGAAGTGAATGAGTGAGGAATTAGCATAACTAGCAAATTTCAAAACCTTTTTTTAATGCTCTGGCACGGTTTCAGCTGTTAAATATGACATGTTGTTTATATAAGCCAAATTATAATATACTGATCAATCTAAAAAAAAATAGAATATTGTGGAAACGTTATTATTTTCCGTAATTTCATACGAAACAATAACTAGATACATTGTGCATGCAGTGAAATATTCAAAACCTTTTCCTGCTTTAATTTTGATTTGTATGGCATACAGCACATGAAAATCTAAAATCCATACCTACAAATATTACAATATTGCACACGACCACTCAGCCTCCTGAAGTCAGAGTTGCTTGAAGTCCAGTGTAAAGTTTCCGCAGTCAGTGATGATTTGCGGGCGCTATACAATATATATATGTTTTTTCTTCATTTTTCTTTTTTTCAGATGGACCTACTTACGTTTTTTCACATTATTAGATTTTCCAGCATTTATACACTGATCTTTTCTGTCTTTAAAGGCCAACTACGTGCGGGCCAAGCTGCAGCAAAGTGTGGACCGCTCGCAGCCCTGCACCTTCAAGTACTTCGCCGAGATGGACGCCGTCCTGGGGAGGAGGTCTTCGGAGGCGACGGGGGGACCCGGCGGGCGTCACCCCCCCGCTCCCATGGAGGGCTTAGTGGTGGCATCATGTCACTTGGTGAGCTCCGCTCCAGAAAGGACAGGAAGTCTAGGCTCAGACGCCGCCAGCAGCCCTAGGATAGACGTAAGAGGTGGCGGCCATTTTGTCTCGTCGTTGGGGACAACAAACGGGAGACAACATTTGGGTTCTTTCGAGGACAAAGGGGGCGGCGGTCGCTACTCGTGGCCGCTGAACTCGGAGGTGAAGCTGGAGGAGGACGACAGGGAGGATTCCACTGAGGAGTTTGAGTTCAGCGACACAGGGACGTCGCAGCCCCTCCGAGAGAGACGCCACAACGCGTTTCTAGAGTCGACTATGCACCGTGAGCCTGGGGGTACGTACTGTGTGTGATGAGGTTTTATCATTCATATTTCATATCTCTGCTGTCGGGGCAGAAACCAGCTGGAGAAAACTCAAAATGTTTCGTTTTTCAGGAAATTAAAAATGTCCAGTTCAAGTGGAGTTAAGAGGTTTTGGCCGAAGTGCTTTTTACTTTACTTTTTATTGGTTCAAAAATTTTTTTTTATCAACCCACATACGTAAAGGGTGTTCAATAGCACTCTAATGTATGAAGAAAAAAGTGCTTAACGGGTGGAGTTAGCTGTTTTGAGAGACCAATGGAGTTCAGTTACTAGCTGGTTTAGTCAGAAGCGCTTAATACTTTTCATTGGTTCAATAATATTTTATTGAACCATACAGACGTAAAGGGTGTTCAACTATATACAGTATATATAACTGTGTGTGTTTGTTTTCCTGTTACTGTTGCTAACCCCATTTTGCTGCCGTTGTTATTCCTTGCAACACCAGGTAATCCTCAGGAAGATGACCTCAGTACTCCCTCTCCGCTTGAACCTCCACCTCCTCTTCTTCCACCCCAGCCTGGGTTTCCTCTGCCTCCGCCCCCGGTCCACCCCATCATCCTGGGGGGCTGCCCTGCCCCTGCCCCCCCTGCCTCCTCCGCTCCTGGCCACCACCAGCCCCTCCTGCCCCAGTTCTCCTCCTCCTCCCTGGAGCCCCCGCTCAGCCACCTGGCGGAGGTCTTCCAGGGGCTGGTGTCGGAGACGCGGGGCCTGCTGCTGCAGCTGGAGGGCCAGAGGCAGGAGCAGGCGCGCTGGCACCAGGACCTGCTGGCCCACTGGCTAGAGAGAGAGGAACGCAGGTATGGGCCAGGTTTTGTTGTTTACGACCGGAGGCCGATTCTACCGCGCGTGTGGGTTTCCCAACTGGTCTGAGCACAGCGGTGGGGGCGCGGTGGGTGTCAGATGTAAGGGAGCGCTTGTTTTCGGTGGAGACGACATAGACACACCGTCTCAAGCGAACTTGATCCACGTGAGACACCGCCGACGAGCAAGCTAAAGCGAGCGAGTCGCCGTGTCGAACGCTGCAAAGTCCGCTTGAGCCGACTCTGCGCCGTCCGAGTTATGTACCGATAGGGACAGAATCGAAAATCTTCGGCCCCTGACTTTCGGCACCTCCACACAGTCCAAGTGAACACAGCGGAGCGCTCCCTACCTCCGGTTCAGCTAAGACCTGTTGGCAAACGAAAGGTCCCGTTTCTACCATAGACATAGAAAGGTAGACGCCTCTTCCAGCTCTGGGGCGTCTCTGTAAAAAAGGGAAGGCAATCTTTAAGGCAATGAGGTATCTAGCTTTTTATTATATCTATGGATTCTACAAATGCCCTCTAAACCAGTAGTTCTTTCTGTTTAAAAATAGCAGATGTACAAGCTTGCAGTGCAGTACAAATATGTATATCTGCTATTTTTTAATAGCCAACACTAAAATCTAAAATTACTCTTGATGCTATGTTATTGCATACTTTGGCGCACAGCTATGCGCGGTGAAAACCACTCCTACGCTTTACTTTGTGTGTGTCAGCCAAATAAAAATACACACAAAGTAACTGACGTCAAGGACTGAACCGCCCATGCAAGGAGATATGCGCGTGTGCTCATTTCGCACAGGTGCGATATTCTTAAAAAGATTTAAGGATTTCCGCCAAAAATTAATGCCCAAAACAGGGATCGATTATTTATTCCATATTCATTCTCGAAATGAGCGACAACCGATTATTGTTTTTAGTCGGGATAAAATGATGAGTTCAATGAACTATTGCACCCCCTCCCCTGAACGCAGGCAGCGGGAGGCGGCCGACAGGGAGGAGCGCAGGGAGAAGGCCCGCATGGAGCATGAGATCAGGGTTCTGGAGCTGCTCACAGGCCTGGCGGTGCAGCAGAGGACGGCCGGGACGGACCACCACTGCAGGTGCAGCGCTGACGCCCACACTGTAGCGGAGACAACAGCTGCTCCTCATCATAACACTGAAAACTGAATCCAAGGAGTGTCAGCAGGTAGAGCGGCCGCTTGGGAACGCGCAGTTCGATCCCGGACTCCCCCAGGGTTAGTGTCGAAGTGTCCTTGAGCAAGACACTTAACTAATTGCTCCCGATGAGCAGGTTGGTGCCTTGCATAGTTTGGATGGCCATCAGTGTATCAATGTGTGTGTGAATGGGGAATGAAATGCACAATCTATGTGCTATGCCTTGGATAAAGGCGCTATATAAATGCACCATTTACCATTTTACTGTGGAGCTAACAACACTACAGATCTCAAGACCCTGATGCTAAGACAGGAGGGTGTGGAGGAGACCATTGATTCTGGAGCCCAGAGTTGGTGTCGGCTAGTCCGCTGTCGCATCGCATTATAAAAGTGCAAATACACACTCACATACAGACCGACGGTCGCTCGACAGTCGACAGCAGTGATGGCCACAGAGGTTCGGGTTGAAACATTTGCCCGCAACCCACATGTCTCTCCTTCTCATTTGCATTAATTAACAACTTAATTATTAATTAACAAGCTCTATTATACTCTGTCAGAAGAACCATAGCGGCCTATGAAGTGCATCCTCTTCGCAATCAGTAGACACTGGTCAATCTTCATTCTCTTAATTCCAAAATGATGAAGCCTATTTCAACACCCCATAACCGGAAGATAGGGTCGCCATGTGTTTTGAAAATCCAGCAGAGGAAAGTCGCCACCGTATTTTACATTTTTAACACGCACAAGCAGAAGCAGACTACGCAGAGAAGACTACTTACACCACAATGCTCAGAACCGCAGCTGGCGTTGTCCTGGGCTATTTTCCTCAACGGCTTTATTTATTTTTATTTTTAAACCCCCGCCCTCTCCGCACCCCCCTGGTGGCCCCCACATTGAAACTATACTGAGCTGGGTGACCATGCAATATCTGTGAGGGAATTTCTTAATTTTCGACATTTTCAACCGATCTTCGTCATATAAATTGAAAGATGGCATAATTTCTGTCCACTCACTAGTGTCTCAGAGGAGGGGCCGTGGACAGTTCAGAAACCTGCCTACCTGTGGTACCCGTATCGTCAGTTGGAAGGTTTATTAATGCAAGAACAAATGTCTTCTATTTCAGCATGCTAACTTTCCAGGAAGAGAGAATGTCTGTAGTTTCTATTAGCTTGGAATCCCCATCAATGATGCTATTTTTAGTCCGGTTTCTGAACTGTCCATAGTCCACCGATGAGATGCAGAGTTAGTGGACCTTATCTTGATAAGCAGACCTTTTATGAAGATGTGGTTGAAAATGGTTGAGGTGCTCCTTAAAGCTAAAACTAAAGCTAATGTTAGTACTGTACTGTCTTGCACTTTTATATAAATAAAAGTGATATTTAATGTTTCCAGGTGGTGTTGTTTTGTTTTGTCTTGGTGAGTGCAGCCTTATCAGCTCTGATGGATCAGTGTACAGCCGTGATGATGCCTTCCTGGCTGGTCGTCCCTATTCAGGGGCAAACAGAACCCATTGCAGTACAGTGGTATACAAAAATAGAAAACTATGCTCTCGGACACTGTGTGTTTTGTGCATGCGTGCGTGCGTGCGTGCGTGCGACAAATGGATAGGTAAACCTACAAGTAGCACTTCTACTACAACAGTATGTGTGATATTGTCTCTATCGCGAGGAGCCTTCGTGTAACATGTTTGGATAAGACAGGGGTCTTCAACAGGGGGTCCGGGACCCCTAGGGGGTCCCCAGAGTTACTACAGGGGGTCCTCCAAATCTTTGAGTGATAGAAACTTTTTTTTTATATTAACCATTTGAACCCTAGCGTCCTATCCTGAGAACTTTAGCCAAAAATAGCAGCTCAAGGCGTTGTGAGCTTGTAGATCGGCTATTTTTGGCAAAGTGCTTTGGTGTAGAGGGGAAAAAAGAGCAGACTAAGTACAGAGTGAAAGGTCATGTTTTTAATTATTGACAGTTCAAGTGGTTAAATATCGGAAAACACAAATTGACATAAATCCAAAATACACTGATGATTGTGCTGTCAAACAATGTAATTATATGGAATCTGAAAAGGTTGTGGGGGTCCCTGCTTCATCTCTCTCTCAACTAAGGGATCCCTGGCCTGAAAACGTTGAAGACCACCGGGATAAGACGTTCACGTCCCCACTCCCAGTCCAGGCTTGCGGGGAAAAAAATCCTTTTATCAGTTAAGAATAATGTATTTATTTACAGAATACAAGTGATATAGTGGCGAGAAAAAGAACTTCTGGGAACTCAGATTGCAAGTGATACAATCGCACAGAGGTGCTGTCTGCTGTCCGCAGAGACAGGCTTATTCTGAAGATTCCTCCCTTATACATTGCGAGCCTGTTGGTGAAGCAGTGACTGGGGGCGTCAACGTTTTACCCAAACCAGTTACACAAAGGCTCCTTGTGTCTCTTATCAGGCAGAAATCATATCTAGGCCTGTCACAATTATTACATCATCGTCTAATCGCCAATCGACATAATCTTAATTATTTTGTTATAATCATTTCCATATCGAAAAATGTTCATTTATTTGAATATTTAGGTTATGTGCCATATCTGCCATGTGCAACTTCAAAGACTACATGCCAAACAGAAATGTAATTGTCAATGACAAAAACACAATTAAATCACAATTATTTGAGTGACAATTAATCGTTAATGTAAAATGTCATAATGACAGCCCTACTCATATGTCCAAAATGGTTTACAGGAAATGGAGAAAAAGGATGTGTGGTCCAATGGATATAATGTAGTTATCAGACCTACACCTACAAGCCAAGGTTACGACGCGTCACAATGCGTGCCTTATGAGCTTTGTAGATCAGCAATTGTTTTGCCACTTTTGTGTGACACTGTAGTTTGACAAAGCAGGGCATTAAAGTTCAGGGCAAAAAAGAATGAAATATAGAGAGACAAGATATGTAAATCAAACATTTTTTAATTCCCCATTCCTAACTAGGGTTGACAGGATTACAAATTTAAGTTGACGATTAATTTTCACTGAAATAATTGCGATTTAATTGTGTTTTCAGCATTGAGCATTGGAACATATGAATACAAATGTAATTTGTTCCTTTTGGTTTTTAGGCTTTATAATCACACTGGGCAAATATGTTAGATTACTTAAATATACAAGACATTACTGACACTTTCAATAATATACTTCAGCTCTTCAGATCAGCTCTATTTCTGCTATTTTCTGGAAAATGTTTGAACATTTTTCAACATTGAACCTATTTAGATGATTATGCAAAATGATGATAGATGATCATCTCAAATAAGTGCGATTAGGTGATTATGTAATAATTGCTACAGGCTCATTCCTAACTGGTATATTTTGGGATGCATGGGGAATAGAATAATATTGTTCAACGTGTTGTGGTTGTCAGAACTCTTCTGGGAAGTTTATTTTCCCAGAACAGTATTTATTTCCTCTCCGCCACAGTGGTCTGGAATCTGTGCTCACATAACAGATCCTCAACACAAACAAGGAAAAAACACGGCCAACTATTTTAACCACTCAAACCCCTATTATACTTCACTGACCGACCGGGGTCCCCCAGGGGTCTATCCTTGGCACACCCCTTTGTTTTTCCTCTACGCTAACTCATTTCCCCCCCAAAAAACTGCAGATCTATACAGGCTCACTGCAACATCCTTACAGTATTTAACAGCTAGTAGAATTGCTATTTTTGTACTGAATCTTTGCCTATTTCGCACATGGTAATAGTAAGACATTAAGGCTAAAAGATAACACAACAAGGCCCTGGGGACTTGTTTCCATTGTGTTCCTATATGTTTTCAATTCATCAGCACGGCATGAAGAATTAACACAATAATGCATGTCAACAAATACAAACGCTATGTACAAAGGAAAGACTGGTCGGCAGCAGTGAATGACACCTCCTTTCGATGGGGCTTTACATTTACCTCCCCTTGTGGTCTCCTGATACATGCTTTTTCAGGCCAATTTTGAAAGAAACCAGTGATTCACATTTTTACTTCAATTCAATTCCAATGAGCTTTGTTGGCACAACCGGTGCAATTGTCTTGTGGTGAAAACTTTTGTCAAATTTTCTTTTTTGCCATTACCAGAAATAAATAAAGAGCTTGCCCTGCATGACCATAACAGGTCTGTGACTCAAATTGGACCCGTAAGGTTCCATTTGTTAAGGGGGTCCTTGCGAATAAAATACTAGTGGAATACTAGTGTCATACCTATTCTAAAGAGAACCTGGAGACTTGACATTCAGTAATTGGATATTATGATCAAAATAACATCATAATGGTGAGTAAAAAACAATTTAATTTAAAAAAGGGGGAAGTATGTACGGTAATGGTTGGAGGGGGTACGGCATTGTGTTAAACGTAGCTATGTCACATTATATACATGGCATGCTATGTATATGGTCATTTCAAGTGGTTAAACATTGCAGTGTTTTGGAGAATGTTTAGTGAAGTATCAATGGGGGGGCATTTCTTCTAGGAAGAGCAGGTGTGAACGATGCTGTCTGTCTGTCTCATGGGTTTCTTTTCATATGCTGAACTAGATATGTTAGCTATTCACCCCTCTGGCTGCCCAGAAGGAATGAAGTGTTAACTGTATTGGAATGGAAAATACCCCCCATTGTCTTGAGACACCAGGTATACTCGCCTGTTCCAAACTGCTCCGTTTTACAATACAAAATTACTGTTCCACTGTGACCTGTTCACAAGATCCACTAGACCAGAGTGGAGTCCAGGGACCCTCAGCTTCAGGGTTCCTGAAATGGGTTCCAAGTGGACCGTTACAAGTCAGATATAGATAGATAGATAGATCACACAGCAGCTGTTGTTTTGCACGTAACAACCATTGTTTCTCCCAACATGTAGGATAAATGGACATTCTAAGCATTTAGTGAAAGGCCTCCTTATGTAAGATAACTAGTTTGGTCAATTGAGGACTGACTGAACTACAGTATATGGCTCAATAATACTGAGATCACTGAATATTCCTTACAAATTTGTTTTAATTTAATCCAAAGTCACAGGTGAGCAGATTGATTGCCCTTATTCCCAATCTTGCAAGCAGGCTCCTTTGGCTGCATCCATTTCCATTGCTTTGGCACCTAGCTGTCACCTTCAATTACTTAGTCAGTTAATAACACATGTCACTACTGCTCTCTCTGACAACAAGGTTGTTTGTAGAGGAAAACAATAGACCCGCCTAAGATGTAGCGTCACATTTTGAAATCCCCTGGTTATGTGCGTGGAGAGAGGGGGAAACAGCAGAACTAAAGAGAAAGGGGAAGTGAAAGAGTTGGGGAAAGACATCATCAGAGATGGAATATTTTAGCAATTTTTATTTATAGGTTATTTACTTATCTAGTAACCACAACCAACCTTAGTGTTACTATTATGGGCATGCATGTCATAATATACGAACATTCTGTGTAAATGGGGCATGGCAGTGGGGCATGGTTCTCTGGTCACTCAAACGTCCATTCATTTTTTCCACAGAGATTTACTACATTATTTATATCAATTATTTTAAGCCTAGAAAGTGTGTACATTTCTGTAAATATGATCTATTTATTTTTCTACACAGAATCAAAGGTTTTATGGTCACAATTCACCAGGATCCTGGATAGCTTGAGTCTTAAAATAACTTTCCCATATCAGAACCGGTCCTGACGTATTTGGTGCCCTGTAAGATTTTTCCCATTTGTTTCCATTTGTATACACTTGTTTAGTTACAAACCTGCAAGGGTCCATATTTATTTGGTTCCTAACTAAACTGTAAATAATTCTAGCTGGGAGACCCCCTGAAGTTACCCCTCAACAAGGACCCTTGCCTCGGCCTCACACTTTAGAGCAGTGGTTCCCAAACTTTTTAGCCCGTGACCCAAAAGAGAAATTAGACGTTTACCCGGGACCCAAATAGTGAAAATAGTCCACAATTGTAGATCGGCTATTTTCAGTACATCTTAAACATTTTTTCTTTTCTTCTAATTTATATAATTTCTTAAATTCTTCTTTTATTCATTCTTTAAATATACTTTTGGATTCATTTTGAAATAATAATTAAAAACAAAAGGTAGGAAACCAAAAATGAAAGGACCCTTAAACATGTGCCTGCGACCCACAAATGGGTCCTGACCCAGTGTTTGGGAACCATTGCTTTAGAGAACCACAGCCTCAGAGGGAGGGAACTATGGTGGTTCTCGTCGCTGATTGGCTGTGAGCATTAAAGTATATACAGTCCTGCAGGCGCTCTCTCTAGGCTCATACAAGTCAATGCGCTCCTAGAGTGCGCGTCTCTCCGCTCCTCTGTGTGTGTGGAGGCAAATCGGACCTATTCAATATTATTCATATTATTAACATTATTCATATGTCGCTCTCCTCTCCTCCACCAGAACTGGAATATACACGAACCCCAAGTGTTTTGTTTTGTTCATTTGCATCAGAATAATGGCATGCTAAACAGAGCGCGCACTGCTGCTGCTGCAGACTTCAGCCGCCGCTAGACGGATTCATTCATTCTCCATGTGAAGAGAGAGGAGTTCTATTTCACAACGAGCGCTTCTTCGCTACTTTCACAAGGAAGGATCCTTACACTACACCCATTTGGGAATTGCTTTCGCTCATTTTGAGGTGAGTTATTATAGCCTTATAATAATACTGTGTGCTCTGTGAATGCAATGCAATGACGATGTATTATTAGGCTGTGTGTAGTGAGTGCATGTGTACAGAGAGCGCCTCTGCTTTGGGCGCACCTTGCATTTTCCTACGGTGTGTCTTTCTGTGTGCGCTCCATCCATTCATCCCACAAGCAGCAAGGAATTTAGTTTTGGTAACTATAGGCTACTGTGCAATTTTACGTGTAAACTTTCACCGTTTTTTACATGATCATTGCGTTCATTTTATGGCTAATGAATTGGGTACAAAGGACCCCAATGCAAACAAGCCACAGGCTATAGTGCTTTCTTGTGTTTAAATCCTATTAGTAGACCTTGTATCTGAACTGTACTATCTTGTGCTTTTCCTATTAAAGCGAACTGATAATAGATTATTCAATCAATCAATTCAGTGCAATGCAACAATGGTGGCTAATATAGGCTTTTATTTACATATAGAAAGGCACCTCCAGGTTCGGGAGAGCATGGCATGTTCAAGACGCTATGTTGACCTTTTTGTATAGTCTTTGTCCTCAATAATAGTCTAGTAAATACATAGAAGCATAATACAATATCCTCCCATTTCAGACATTGTGTTGATAGTAAGCTATTTTTAACTTGTATTAAGAGGATTCCCTGGTCTTCCACTGGCCTTACAAGACAAGAGAGGGATCAGCTAAAAAGGTAATCCCACCCAGATAGATATCCATTCTACTACCAGACCAGACCAGACCACCAGCCTTTGCTGACTGTACAGCCCGCTGCTGTGAGCAAAGCAAACCCTGGGATGTGCTGACAAGTTGAATCTGTTTATTAGTTAATCCGTGAATTAGTGACATTCTTTATATATATATATATATATATATATATATATATATATATATATATATATATATATTTTTTTTTTTAGGAGCTTTGTTTCCATTAATGCGTAGAGAGAGAGAGAGAGAGAGAGAGAGAGAGATGCATTCAGTCTCCTATCAGAGAAAGCCAATATTGTCACAGTAGGCTGACCTGGGGTGCAAACAATGGGGGCTGCTTAGGATTCTACCGTCCCATGACACCATATCACATTAATCTATATTATATCACTGGTTCTCAATGTCTGGTCTAGGGACCACCTGGGGTCCAATTGAAACCCTTAGTTACAGGTCTATAACTCTGTTAGTGTACACAATGGAACCAAATGGGCATATAGGATTTTACAGTGTCCATTATGGAGTGGGGACCCAGATATATAAGGTTGAGAATCACTGATTTAAACCATGTTATCTTGGAAGACTCTTGGCCAAAGAACAGATTCAGTGGGAGTAAGGGATTCTCTCTGTGTGTGTGTGTGTGTGTGTGTGTGTGTGTGTGTGTGTGTGTGTGTGTGTGTGTGTGTGTGTGTGTGTGTGTGTGTGGGGCGCATGTGTTGTGATGTAATCACAGACAGTGACCTTGCATGCCAGTGATGATAATGGATGGGTTATGGTATGTTCTGTTATGGTTAAACCAAAGGGTGATTTACACTTGGTTGCGTGCTGTTGTGCCGCCAACTATAACTCATATAGACATAATGCGTGCAGGTGTCATATGGAGGCGCTATGCTGGTCTGGAGAAGCTGTGTTTAGAGCCTTCACACTCTCCTCCACACTTATATATACGCATCTTTATTTAGGCTGTTCATTCATTGATGAGATGTTTCAGTGTCAAGCACAAGCAGAGTTTAACCACATGAACCAAACGATAGCAGATCTACAAGCTGTTGTTAGCTTGTAGATCGAAGATATAAATTAGTGTAGAGCAGTGGTTCTCAAGGTGGGGTCCAGGAACCCTCAGAGGGAGTTCCAAATGGTCTCTCTAACTCTGCGGGTGTCAGTGTGGACCAGATGGAACCGCAAGGGTCCATTTTGTTCCATTTGTACACTCTCAGAGTTGTGTGGGGGTCTTTGAAATAAAATAAAAAGCTGGTGTAGAGGGAACTAAGGAAGTGGCCTAGTATAGACCCCTGGGGTTCTCCAGTCAACTTACTAAGTATATAGAATATGCTGTAAGTGGTTAAACATGCAGGCTTTAGCTGCCCATACTGCAGCCTGCTATCATGAGCAGAGCGTGAGGTGGACTGGATTCAAGCACATACTTCTGACCACACTGACTGACTCCCAGCTCCACTAAATTACTATTTACTTCTTGCACTGCGGGCCAGTTCTGCCCTAGTTGCTCCCTCGGCTCACGCAGCCTCAGCACTAACCTCTATACACAGGCCCCTGCTTCAAGAGGCGTGCGAGCAGTTAACTCTATCTCTCAACCTCATTTCCTCCTGGTCATGGATGAGTGAGATGGAGGGTGTGTGTGTTGATTTAGACGCTCTAAAAGCTGCCAAGGCCTGTGTGTGTAGACTGTGGAAGACCTTGGGAAATGGTTTGTGCTCCCCTACTGCTGCTGGGGCTGTTATCACGAGCTGTTGTTAACACCCCCGGCTGGCTGGCGGGGCAGGAGGAGGGGTAGTGTACTGCTCTGGCCTCTCTCATTTTGGGAGTGAGAAACTACCGCGTTCATTCATGGCCCCCCCCCCCCCCCCCCCCCCCCTCCCTGGGGAAGAAGCTCCGGGCCACAGGGTCAGTCAGTGGTGGAATAGGTACTCTGATTCTTAATAGCAAGACCACAATGTAGAAATACTCCAATGCAAGTAAAAGTCCTGTGTTCGATATATTTCCTTTTTTTTCCCGGAATTGGCATCAAAATATACTTAAAGAACCAAAAGTATTTGCACCATGTTCCAATTCAAAATTATTTTTCAAATATGGCTGGTTTAAGTGCTATGTTTTGTAACATTAATCTAAATCTGCTAAAGTAACTAATATCTAAAGCTGTCACATAACTGTAGTTAAAAAAAAGTACAATATTTGCCTCTGAGATGTTGTGAAGTAGAAGGATAAAGTATCAAAGAATGTAAAGTACCTCAGGCAGAGTTGTTGTAAGTACAGTACTTGGGTAAATGTACTCAATTACTTTCCATTACTGTCATTTTGCGAGTGAACATGCCCCCCCTGGGGAAGCTCCTGGCTTGTGAGGTAATGGTTTGGCCTTTCAGAAATGACCCATCGTTTAAATCATCACAGAGTCGGAGCCACTGTAAAAGTAATTTTACGGAAACAAAGGTGATATTACAAAAAAGGCGTTATATTTATGACGTCTATTTTCCTTGGAAAATCTGTTGTCCCCCTCAGCTGTGTTCAAAAAGTTCCCTGTGTGGTACAAAAACATGAACAAAACAGACCTGGGTCTGCGTTCTTTGACATTTCGACAAGCGATTTTCCCCCTAGGGCATTTTGAAAAAGGCAGTTTCATTTCTAAAAATAGGCAGTTTCGTGTTTCCCAAAAGGGAAAGAAAGAGCCATTTTCATTTCTAAAGAACTCTTGTTGTGAGAGAGCATCACCTCTTCCTGGGATCATGATCAGAGAAAGTCCCTGGCATGAGACTAAGCACAAGACAACCTTACATAAACTTCTCACCCACCCATACATACAGGCAGTCATCTGAGAGACTGCTCCACCATGTGATGCTTGGTCCTCTGTCTGTGGGCGAGAGCTCAGTGCAGTTGCAGAACCATGCTTCTTTATATATACAGTATATTAGGGTAAACTAAACACAGCCTGTTGCGGTGATGTGAGCTTTTCATTATTTGATTACTTTTTTGATGACATATGCAGCCAATGTGACCCGGTTTTTAACCACTTTCGACAATCTGGTGCTCCTATGTGCAGGTCTTTGTAGGTGAAAAATCACACCCGTGTGAACTGAGCGGTGGTTTACCCACCAACCCCCCCTCCCCCCTTCCCCTCGGGCTCTGTGTGTGTGTGTGTGTGTGTGTGTGTGTGTGTGTGTGTGTGTGTGTGTGTGTGTGTGTGTGTGTGTGTGTGTGTGTGTGTGTGTGTGTGTATTGCAGTTGATGCACAGGCCAGGCTAGACTCAACAGCACCTCTCTGGTCACCCAGGGTACTCAGGCTACATACACCAGAGGCTACATACAGACAGACAGACACACACACAGACAGACAGACACACACGGATACACACACAGCCACGCTATGGAGACGGTGTGACCACCGCTCAAAAAACATGTTCAAAAACAGCAGAGCTACACACGGTTGCACGGCACGCTTTGAGCTTGTAGGTCGTCTATTTTAAGAATATTCTGTTAATAAAATCGGAATGTTTCCAATAGATTAGAATTTATGTTGGAACAGTATTATTACACAAACATTTTCTCCACAAAATATCTGTCAAAACATCGGTAATCGGTGGCATTAATCTGGCATGGTCAGTGCTCTAAAGTTTTCATGTCAGTTTCAGCAAAGAGATCTTTTCAAGTCTGATATTCGGGAAATACAAGGGTCTTTTTGTTCAACTTGAACCTGAAACATTGATCTTAATGTCTGAGCACAGATGGCACCTCAAGCAGCCAAGGCTATAATTAAAACCATGCACCCACAACCAAAAAACAGTGGTTGGGGAGTGGGACGTCGGATGGAGTGGCGGTGGGGTTTTTTGTTTGTTTATGCCTCAGTTACCACCCACCCGGGTGGCCAACAGCCAGGCTAAAACAAACAGAAGGGTGCTAAAGTTTGTTTTTGTCCGGGTGCGAGGACCTGACATGTGCCGCCCCCCCTTCCTTGCTATCCCACCGTACGGACACCTGGGAGCCAACTGGCCGGCCCCCCGTCTCTAACCATCCCTGCACTGTTTTACACTTTTATACGATTATGTCTACTGCCAGCCAGGCCGCAGCTGCGCGGACGAGGGGGACCGGAGCGGGGGAGGTTTGGCGGTGGAAGCTGCCCCCCCCCCCCACTCTGCTACCAAAACTTGCTCACTAATTACCATTATTTGACCTTGGACCGTGTTCACAGCACTGGCTCTGCCTCTAGTGCAGTGGTTCTTTAACTTCAGGTCGGGACCCCAAGTGGGGTCCCCAAATTATTTTGTGGGGTCCCCAGATGATTAGCTTAATGTAATTTCTTTCCCTTCTCACTCAATGGTAAGCAAAACAACACACAGTATACAGTAAGTGTATACAGGGTATCTGCACATTTATAAAGTGTCAATTTAAGGACTTTCAAGTTTTAATACCAAACTGGCCAAACTGTCAAATATTAAGTAAGCAAGAAGCGAACATTGTGAAAATAGCCGATGCTCACAACGCCTCGCAACACGAGGCGTTGTGAGCATGTAGATCTGCTATTTTTGCAATATTTATCTGTGGAACCGAGTCACATTAAATGTAATACCTATAATTCCAAGTGCAATTTCCAGTTCAAATATGTTTATTTTGGGGGTCACAGCCTAAAAAGGTTTGAGAACCCCTGCTTTAGCGACACATACGTATATCTGCACTTGTTTGTATAGGCCTATGTCTAGTTGTCTACTAGTAGTGAGTGTCACAGTGTAGAGATCATGGGTCCCTCAACTCAATACTGTACATTCAGCTTTCTTTTATAAATCCATTGCTGAGGGCTCAACCACTTAAACCCATCTTGTCAATTGGCCATTTTCAGCTAAAGCTTTCCACCACAATATCAGAAAACTGGTATAAAGCCCCGAGGGTCTCCGATCAACCATATGGGGGTTTATGGGTTTAAAAAGCTTGATTCATGATGTTCGTTCTGGAGAAAAAAACAAATGCCACCTGCCCCCTGGTAGAACGTCTTGGCACCGCGAAGTTGCATTGATGCTGCGAAGATGTATAATGCACACTTGTGATCTCCTCTGTGACGGGGCGTGACAAGTGTGCGGCCCCCCGCACGGCTCTTCCTTCATCGGGGGGTCCATGAATCTCCCTGCTCTCTCCCTCACCAGGGGGACCCGCACGGTGCAACAGATGCACAAGCTGCATGCACTGACTCCACACGCTCGCCATTCTTATGGAAATGGCCATGGTTGTCTGGCTGAATAATAGCGATGGATGGCTGGCGTGTGTGAGTGTATGCTTGCATTATGGGGTTTGGGTGTGTGTGTGTGCATGTGGAGATGGTAATGTCGTATACTACAGCACTGGTTCTCAAACTGGGGCCAGGGGTCCTCGAGGATGTTCCAGGGGGTCCCCAGCAAAATGAGGACGTGTCGAAACACTTCGATTTTTTGGTTTATTCGAAAATAGCCAATCTATGCAACGTGTTGAGAGCTTGTAAAAATGGCACAAACATCCTTTCACTTCAGATGGGCGTCAGTGGCCAAATACATATCAATTTAGGTGGTCCTTGACGTGGAAATGTTTGAGATCCACTGCATTATTGGACGGTGTGAGTGTGAGATATATTACTCTTGGCTTTCTTGTCCCACTCTGCTATCCGTTTCTTGGCAACGCTGCAGCTGATGATCAGCCTAAAAGACCACTTTATTAGGCTGAGGGCCATCCATCGTCCGGCTCCATTGTCCGGAGGCGGGGCGGGTGCCCAGTGCCCCGTGTGCCTGGCCCCCAAACGTAAAAGAAAGGGCCCCATTGTGGCTATGGTCCCTATATACTGGAGGGCCACTGAGGGAGCAAGATATTTATTGGCCTTCTCCCTAAGGAGGGCATAAGTGTGATTGGCATTGGAACCAACCAACGTGCCAGACTGAAGTGTGTTTGTTGATGCCCTGGGTTCTCGAAGACTGGCAGGTCAGATGGTGGTTCTCACTATAGGGCTTGGTAAATATATTTATATATTCCATATTATGTGTATCGATATCACGATATGAGACTAGATATCGTAATATGGCATAAGTGTTGTCTTGTCCTGGTTTTAATCACCCTTTTATATACATTAAACAATTGTCAAAGAAGATCAAAGATTTTCAAAATAGCAGATCTACAAGCAAGCTCACAACGCAAAACAACTGATCTACAAGCTCATGAAGCTTCTCAGCTTAACACCTTGTGACCTTGTAGATCTGCTATTTCCGGTACGTGTGTGACACCCAAGTACCTATTAGAGAAGATCAACCATAACTCCAACTCTAACCCTAGTAACCCCTACACATAACCTCTAAATACCTAATCTCCCAAGACACAATTCAGCTCAACAGTTCAAATTTAGTGGAACATTTTACATGTTCGATGGGTCCAGAATAGATAGCTAAATAGTAAATACCCAACCCTTATACTTTCCTAATTGTAAGCCCTAAAGCCCTGTAAACTATAACAACTGTCTCTCTTAGTGAAGACCAGGAAAAACTGTCCTCACCGTTTCTGTATTTGCGGGGAAATTTGGCCACACATGTGTAGTCGTACTCTCTCTCTCTCTCTCTCTCTCTCTCTCTCTCTCTCTCTCTCTCTCTCTCTCTCTCTCTCTCTCTCTCTCTCTCTCTCTCTCTCTCTCTCTCACTCACTCACTCACTCACACACACACACACACACACACACACAGTCACACACACACACACACACACACACACACACACAATGATTCACGTCTCTGTGTGGAACTTGTATAAGCCTACACAAAGTAACTGTGCAATCATGTTGAGTGCCCACAGGCTTGCACAAACACACACCTACTCTCTCTTTCTCTGTCTCTTTTCTGCCCCCCTCCGTCACATTTTGGCTCCAACACACACACAGCGCTGATCAGGCGTTTTGGCGGTAGGAACACATGAGAGGGGGTGTGAGTGTGTGGGCAATGTGAGCTCACTGTTCCGGCGGGTGGAATGAGTAACATTACATCCCACAGAGCAGCCTGTTGCCTGCACACAAATAACCATAACAGTAACTTTATTTATCTAGCAGCACGTCTCAAAGTGCTTTACATACAGGAAAACAGAGGGGAAACAAGTACAAAGGCAAGATTGAATGAGTTACAGATTACAGAAAAAAAATCAAACCTCGGTTCGAAGTGGAGCGGTGAATTTGAGCAGCTGTACCCTATGTGAGTGAGTGAGTGAGTGTAAACTGTGCCTGTGAGTGAGTGGTGAGTGTGCCTGGCCTGCACAAAACAGCGCCCCTCCTTTAACTAGTGTGTTGTGTGTGGCCACTCAAGGTATTGCCCAGGCTACGGACAGGGCCAGCCAGCCACCCACCCACCCAGCCAGCCAGCCAGCCACATACCCACGGATATACCTGTTCATTGGGAGCGCTTTCACCGCTCCAAAAAGAAAAACAAGCAAGAATGAGACTTAGGAGCATCTTTAAAAAGCAGTGTTTGGAGGAGTGATTTAAAAGGTGTCTGGCACCAATTTAGCACACTGGATATCCTCAGGTACTGGCGGGGCATTCCATAGTCTGTTCCAATAGACAAGACTCCTCTCAATCTGTCACAAGATTCCACATGTTATCGGTGTTGTTTTATGTGCTTGACTGTTTGCAAACGGAACTCTTTATGAGTCAGTGTTTTAAATGGATGCTTGGGCCTGTCTTTGCAGCGATAGAGTAGTTCCCCTCTGTCAAAGGATATAGTATGTTGTTTATGTGCGGGGCGAGTGTGTTTCCATGAATTTGCAGCTTTGGCAGGGGGCAGTTTTGTTATCAGAACATGCATTGCATCCAACTGCACAGTTTTGCTTTGAAACATTATGGATGACTTATTTGCGCGTGCCAAAAATGGAAGAAAAATACAGGCTCACAACGTGTTGCGACACATTGTTGTGAGCTTGTAGATATGCGATTTTGGTGGAGGTGGAATCAGAAGGTTCAGTTTGATCCCCAGACTCCTACTGGGTTAGTGTCAAAGTGTCCTTGAGCAAAACGCTGAACCCCTAACTGCTCCCGGTGAGCAGGTTGGTGCCTGCATGGTAATGCACATTGTGAGGTGCTTTGGATAAAAGCGCTATATACATGCTTTGAGTAAAAGCACAATATAAATGCACGATTTGCTTTAGGAAGCTGTACTAATTAGGCCTGTTTCAGAGGTGTGTGTGTACAATACATCACTGTTGCGGAACCTCTCTCGTAAGACTCCCCGCCCGGCATCTTTAAAATGGACAGAAGGAATCTTGGTGCAGGAAGGGTGTTCACTGACCAAAGCATTTCCCAAACAAACACAGCGTCTGTGTTTGCGTCTGAGGAAATGTCCCGGGGCTATTTTGGAATTTGTTTAACTTCGGCTGATGTGCCATCTTGGCTTTTGTGGTCAAACAGCTGTAAAGAAGAAAAAAGGAAAAACACCAGAAAGCACTGCTGTTGAACAATGCTGTGCCGTTGTGTTGCTCCATAAGCTGTGTTGCCCCTCATCTCTTGTTGTTACTCTACAAAAGCATCATTAAACCCATCCTGTTGTACTTTTCCCCCATGCTTTTACACTTATACTGACCATCTGCAACTGAAACAAAGCTACTGACTCATAATACCTCCGAAATCATTGAGAAACACTGGCCCTCACAAGAGCTCTCACAATAGCAAATGGTACCAATCTACCCCTCAATCGTTACTTCACATTAATGTAATTTGGACGGAGATATACTATAGAATTTTGAGATGGGGGAGGAAAGAGGTCACTTTAGGACTTTTGTCCACTCTGCCGTTACAGTACATGTACATGTTGTGCTGTATGTTAATGTTCCTAATGGGTTTAACAGGCTGTGAAACCTTAATATCCCTCCCGGGACAATAAAGTCTAATTGAATTAAATCTCAATTCAATTCAAATGGGCTTTATTGGCACATTGCCACAAAACAAAAGTGGAGCAAAAACAATCAAAACGAAACAATGTATGTACAATTAAGTGGGAATAAAGAAATGTGTAAAATATCTTACAAAAGAATTGTGCATAATTTGCTGCCAGAAATAGTTATATACATCCACGTTGGAAAGGTTAGCTCGGGACACAGTTTTGAAACAAATGCAGTATTTCAATGTTTTGCATTGACTAAAAACCTTTAGGACCAATAAATAAAAACTAATAAAACTGTAGCTCCTCTGTTTGCATGTACAGTACATTGAATCTCTCTCTCTCTCTCTCTCTCTCTCTCTCTCTCTCTCTCTCTCTCTCTCTCTCTCTCTCTCTCTCTCTCTCTCTGTCTCCCGCCTATAGGACACCATGCCTCAGACTCCACCCTTCTCGGGTCAGGGCTTTGGTTCCGGTGGCGGAGGGGTCGTGGTCTACAACAAGAACCTGTACCAGAACCAGACCAATCAGGACGAGGGCTACGCAGGCCTGTATTACCATGACGACCACCTGGTGTCTGGCTCCCTGGAGGCCCTGGTCCACCACCTGGTCCCCACCGTGGACTATTATCCTGATGTGAGTCTGGCCTTATATGCAGTATCAGGCACGTGCACACATAGACATCAAAGGGGGCTTGAGCCCTACCTCAGCACCTGCCTCTCTAACATTCTCTGCACGTCCCTGTCAAGGATCCTCAAAAGGTGTGTGCTGGCTTTAATATATTTCTTCTGGTTTTGTCCCTCGGTCAACAGAGGACGTACATCTTCACCTTCTTGCTGAGCTCTCGTCTCTTCATCCGGCCTCATGAGCTCATGTCCAAGGTGTGTCAGCTGTGCATAGAGCACCAGAGACTCAGTGACCCGCAGGCCGATAAGGTACGGTACAACCTCCAACAACCTCCAGCCTTCTAAACCAGGAGCCACTTTGGATCATGAACCAATTTTTATGGGTTGAGAGTAAATCTGCTCTCCAGCCCTCCAGCTGTTGACATTTTGTGCGTGAACTTCGTCTTTCAGATGAGAATCAGAAAGATCGCACCCAAGATCCTGCAGCTGCTGACAGAATGGACGGAGACCTTCCCGTACGACTTCAGAGATGAGAGGATGATGCGAAGCCTGAAGGAACTGACCCAACGGCTGGCCAGCGGAGAAGAGGTATGTCCATACCTGAAAAGACTGATTCATACGCTGTCGTACCACGAGTTATGCGGGGTGAAATCTACTGAGCTCATGTATAAAACATTTAAAAAATGTAAAATGCCTTTAAAAGAGTATAGCCTACTGGAAAATCTTGATGAAAGCATTAGCTCCACAAGCTCACATCTGCTGTGCACTTCTAGATAGACTATTTGCAAATGGACGTACGGTAGTATAAGAGTGCTTAAGAGGGGTTGAATGTATGTTTTGTGATAATAATCCAAAACGTATATTTAGATTTAAATCTAAATCTAAAAGGAACATTGTAACATTATTGTAAAGGAGTAAAAACTACAATATCTGCCTGTAGTGCAGTAGAAGTATAAAAATGTATTGAAAAATGGACATACTCCTGTAAAGCAGATCTCGTAGATCGACTATTTGCCAGCAGATATGGTTTTGTCCATTGTTTGTGCTTGCTGCTAAACATTCATTCATGAGCGAGTTCCTCACGCTTATCATTTTGGGTACGAAGCGGCTGTCTCCTTGAGAAGAGAACTGGGGTATAAGGTCCCGGGTTCCATCTCAGGCTCCTCCTGGCTTTGTGGTCGTAATGCCCTTGAGCAATTGGGCTGCCCCACTGCTCCTAATAGTCAGGATGAGTCTAAAAGCAGACAGCAGATTTCCCACAGGGATCAATAAAGCTTATCAAAAACATTGATTGCTCTGCGGTGCAATGTCAGGGCAACTCAGCAGAACAAAGGCCGTCAATACACAGGACACAATAAGACACACAATAACACTTAACAAATCTAATCCACTTCGCTGTAATGGGTGACTTCATCTGTGCCCAAATTGGGGCCGACAGACAGACAGAAATGGCTCCCGGTGTTGTTTGTAAGGACCTTAAGAATTCAGGTCAGTGTGCCTTCTTCCCACGCCAATTTATTTAGCATAATATCTGTGTCCCCTTGTTTAAAAAAACTAAAGGCCCGGTGCATTCATTCCACTGTGACTTCACATGCATGCATGCATGCATGACACACACACACACAGACAGACACACACACACAGACAGACAGACACGCACACACACACACACACACACACACACACACACACACACACACACACACACACACACACACACACACACACTGCTTGGGTGGAGGAAGGGAAGTTAATGATAGGTAGTAGTAGGGGGGTTTATTGGGACCCCCCCCCCCCCCCCACACACACACACACACACACACACACACACACACTCACACAACTCTTTGTATTACTATACTTGTTGTGAGGATACCCAAAATACATTCGGGTCCCCCATCCGGAATCAAAAGGGGTATTGTAATCAAATTATTGTCTTAGGAGTGCGACAAAAAACTAAAAGATATTATTGAACTCAAGTCTCCATGGCGTGAGTAATAAATAGAAAAAAAGTAATTTCGGGGGAGAACTACTCCTTTAAGCTAGATGCAGAATAGATACACACAGCTCAGACCCGTTGGCAAACGAAAGGTCGCGATTCTACCATGCTTGTGTGGGGATTTAGCCTTCACACGTCTTTATAAGCCTTCACACGTATAGTACGCCCCCCCCCCACACACACACACACACACACACACACACACACACACACACCCTTCCGTTCTGATGGATGAGTTGACACCACAGAAAAAGACCACCTACCCATCCATCCATCCTCCATTCATTCAGGTTCCACACCACTCGCCAATATAGTGCCAAACGTCAATATTGATCCTGGTCTAAATCCACACAGTCAATACATTTCACTCAGCAAGACAACACACACACAGGGTTGCTTACAGATTTCCATCAGTGCATGTCAGCGTGTAATATGCGTATCCTCACAGAAATCTCTCACACTGCGCTGACTAATGGCTGATGTTTGCGTGGAGACAAAACAACGTATGTCAAAGGTTCAGCAGCAGTACACACACACACACAGCCGCGTAGCAGCCATAGGCGGTGCAGCCAATGCAGTCGCATTAGGGCCCGTAGGTGGAGGGTTTTGAAATCCTTTATTGGGCCCCTTGACGCATGCGTTCTTCTGCGTAAAAGAATAAACAACACACCGGGAAGACTTTGGGGCAACAGTTAATATTTACCATGCTCTCTGAAACCAAGACAATGTAGCCATATGGATATTATGGAACAAAACATTATCTTTCATTGTCGTCCTTACTTACTCCTTACTCCCCTGGGGGAGCCTGGTTAATGAAGTATGTAGGGTTTAAGTGGTTAATGGTCGCACTGTGTGGTTTGGACCTCACATCATTGTTGTTGTTGGGTTTAAACCTTTGTTAGTCTGCACAAAAAGTTCCCTTTTTCTTATTAGTCTTTAATATTTAATTAAAATAATGCTTTTGCTTTTGTGCGAACACTCTTGTATGATGAAGTATGATGAAATTTACCAAAGAACTTGAAAAAGTTGACATTTTGGAGGTACAAGGTTTCTATAACTGACATGCAACGATTTGAGAAAGGATGGCTGTTTTAAAGCGGCTGAAATCACTTCTGCAGGACATGGTTCTTTATTCCCATCAAACCCGGCATGACGCTCCCTGCAGATGTGATGTCTTAAATGGGACAAGATGTTCCCGGGTGAGGCAGCAGCACCAAATGATACGTTCTGTGACAGATCCTATCAGTGCTGAAACTCTGCGATAATTACACACACCATCTTTTACAAAGCACACACAGTCCATTCAGATGCATAAACACCGTCGTCGCCCTCATGATTCATAAAAAACGAAACATGATAGCCACCGTGTTCATAATAAACGTGATTGTTACGTGCAATGTGGAACAACAACAGGTGACCAGGTCATGTTTTGTTTTACTTGTAGATGTTGTTGCATTACATTCCAGTGTTGAAAAAAGAAAAAATCTGCAAACATTAATGCATTATATAGCAAATAGTAATAAATCACACGATCGTGTGCCTAAAAAGCCAAGGGAATATAATATTGCTGAGGAAGTCACAGATCATCTTTGCCCAAAATAGGGACACCAAGGTTAACGTTGTACCCATTTTTTATTAAATTGTTACATTGTGATATTAGCAAAGCAATTACGGTATCTAACATATCAAACATCAGCCCACATTTCCCAAAAGGAAATGCATGCATTTAATTCAGTCTGACTCTGACCTGAAGCAGGGATAAAACACATCCCCTGCTGGCCATTCTTCAAAATGAAGGACCAGAGAGGAGGTATGAAAAGCAAATGTGTGGATTTCCCACCCAGCGAATGCAACCTCTAGTCTGCGCAAGTCAGGCCAACGAAGGCCATCCAACTGTAGAACACACGGTGCAATGTTGAGTGAGAGCTATACTTTCGCCTTCCTCTCTCGGCAGCTTGGAAGCCAACAACACCACGAGAGCCATTTCAAAGAATCCTAACCGTTAAAGTGGAGGAAGTCGTTCTGGTGATCAGCACATGCAATTACCCCTAGATGCCTGCAGCTGTTTATGAAGACCTAACGCTGCGTTTTAAATGTGTGGCTTCAGCCCTTGGAGTTTTTAAAGTGCAAAACACACTGCCCGCGCAGCGCAGCCACACATCGCTGCCACCCGTGAGGTGCCGCCTGTAGAACCAACAGGAAGTGCCATGTGCTGCAGGGAGAACACTATAGGCTCTATGCACAGCAGCCATTTTGGAGAGAAGTTGGGTCTCTTCTGGCTTCCTTCACAGGTGTTACCAATAATACTAATGAAGGCTCTGTTCCATTCGGGTCAAACAGAGTCAGGGTGCTGATATTGTGCATGTTGGCTCACTAGAAACACTCTGCTACACCAGTGGGTCTCAAAGTGTGGTCCAGGGACCCTCATGGTTCCTTGGGAGTTCCTTTGAAGGAAGTGAGAAGAGACCTAACTTCTCTCCTAAATGCCTATTGATAACACTCAGGGTGCCGAATATTTGTTGTGTCTTGAGTATTGCAGCCACAGGCAACTTGATTCATCACCTGAATAGCCAATCTCTTTTTTGGGGTAATTGTTTTATAATGACTGCTATTACAAGTCTGGATATAGGGCCTATTGCTCTATTCCAACGATCAGTCTGTCCTGGTCCATTGTGCCTCAACAACAACAGATTGGGACTATAGTCTGCAAGTTGGGAATCTGCTAGGGGAGAAGAGTTGACTGGCCCACCGGTACCCGCAAACACATAAACACATAGCAGTGAACGCTGCCAGTGTGGGGGGTTGTACATAGGCAATAACTGGAGCGTCTGTTTTGATGCCCCCCCCCCCACCCCTCGCCGCCAATGTGTTTTGCTCTTTAGTGACACCGGAGTTTGATGCTGATCCTTCAGAGCGTCGAACCGCAGCGCCTCCAGAATAGATGCCCTGAACATCTGCTCCCAGTGGTCGGGGCCAGACCCAGACCACAGTCCAGCATTCCAGGCCTTGATCTCCTTGCTTAGGCCCTCATTTTGGATGTGGTTGGATGTATAAGGAGAGAGAAGTCAAGACATAAACAAGCTGCTGCATGCATGTGATCTAGACCTGACCTGGTTTAGTACTGGGAGTTGTTGGACCTCATCCAGAAATGTCTAGTTCTCATCCTGCAGCCCAATGCAGAGAAGATTTCTTTGAATTTGATATGCTTAAGGCCACAGACCCCCATTTGATACTTTTTTTTGGTTTGTATTTATCTCTGGGACCCCAATCTACACAGTACTTTAACTGAGTATATGAATGTAATGGTTGCATTTGTACACCCCACCTGTGTACCAAAGAAAAACCTTAATAACAATCATATCCCATAAACACTAAAACATCACGATAAAGTCAAAGTTGAATACAAAGCAAAAAAGCACAAACCCTCCCCACCCCAGTATCTCTCCCATGTCCATCGCATTAAAAATCCATAAAGCGGTTCATTTAGTTCCTAAACTATCAATCATTTAGTTGTCGTACCCCCTGTAACTCCCTCCATGTCCCCTGGGGGTCCGCGGATCATTGCTCACTGCGGAGGCAGTCACGAAGCATCGTGTGCTTTTGAGACGCTTGACTTGCAGAACAAACACAGCGTACCCTTTTGGCATGGGTTGGGAGGCTTCTTGCGAGAAGCGCTGTCGCGTAGCCAAGAAACGAAACCAAAACAAGGTGCCAAGCGGGTGGCACCGCGGTCCAACCAGGAACTGACTCGCACCAAGAACCCACCTGCCAGCTTAGACGGTGCCAGGACCTCAGGAGCTGCCCCCCCCCCCCCCCCCCCAAACCACCACCCCCAAAAAACAAAATTTCCATTCCATCACCAATTGTGGAGTTGAACAAGCGGTACCCCCACTGCCTCAGAAATGCGAGGCATGCTGTCATCTGAAAGGAGTGTGGCTATATATAGCTGTGCCTGCCCTCTGTCTGGAGTGGGAACAGGAGCGGTGGCAGGTGGTGGCTTTTGACGAGGCTTCTCCTGTGATTGTTGTCCAACTGTACACACAGTCAAATAAAACACTCAGTGTTCATTTTAAAGGGGGTGTATGTGATATCTTTTCAGATATTTCTATTTTTCTTTTAGTTTAAAGGAATAGTTCACTGCCAAAATGACTTATTTTCTATTGATTACTCTCCCCAATAGTTCAATCTTTATTTAATTTTTTTGGTCCCATTCCCAAAATGTCAAATTACATTTCCTAAATGTACCCCCTTTGATTCCGGATGGAGACACAAATGTGTCTTTTGGTGGTGGTAAACTATTCCTTTAAGGTTGTTTTGTTTAGTTAAAAGGATCATTCACCCCCAAAATGACTTTTTTTCTACAATTACTCACCCCACGGAGACTTGAATTCATGGATATCCCTTTAAAGCTCTTATTCTGATAGTAATCATTGCTAAAGAGTTAGAGGGGTCTCCCAAACATGTCCAGCTCTTAAGTATCACACATTTTCAGGTCGAGATAACAATTTTATTCAACCAGGAGAGGGAACCCCCACAAATCTATCGGCTTCAATTTTATTTGCTTCACATGTTTATCCTGTATCCCGTATACGTTTTCTCCCTGTTTGGATAAAATTAGTATTCCAAACTGGAAATGTATTTTCTCTTTACTTAAAGTGCTGCAGGGACCAGGACAACATTGGCACAATAGCAGATATTGATACACATCCCTCCCGCTCGCACAACGGTATAGGCGGGAGCGCCCTTGTTGTGCCCTTTTGGGACCATTCCAAGTTATGCAACTGTTCCAAAGTGTGTCAGTTATCTAAGTGGTCTGTATTAAATTAGGGGAAAGGCATGAAACCGCGGCCCCTGCAGCCCGGGGGCCCAGCGAGGGTCCGGCCTGCTGTTCCTAGCTGGTCTTTTATTAGGTCGGGCAGGAAGAGAGGGGCTTGCGTAACACGGAATATCCGCCCGCCACGGTTCACAGGCAGCGAGCATCGGCCACGAGAGGAAGCTTTGTTCTAGGAACACACAGAAATTTGTGTTGCACAACACGGAGGTGTCAAGATTATTAGCAGCGCTTTTGGTGTTTGGTTATTGTTGACAGCCTCTTGGCAGACATTGTGCTGACATGCAGCAGCATGGTCTGTGTTGTAAATTCCATCGAGACTGGTATCACTTTCTGGCATGTACGGTATAGTAGCTGTGGTAAAGCTTTAATCTGAAATGCGCTTGATGAAGTCCTTGCATGTGTGCTATAACTGGACCGTACATTCGCTTTCTATTCAAAGGTTTTTATGGCATTTCGTTTTGGGGTTGTCCGTATGTCGTGCATATGTCCCAAACTTGGGAGACTCGAGAACGCCTTGAGGGAACGTCATGACATTTGGGACAAAAACATCCACTTGGACTCAAAGAGTGAACTGAACAGAAGTTGGGGTTGACCTCACAAAACAAATTTATTAAATGCCTTCAATTACTACAGATTGATTGATTGATTTTGATTGATTTTGTAATTTCTCGGCTTTTTTCACTAGTTTAAATCATTTTTACAATTATAAATACAAAACATTGATTTTGATTAGTAGTTTGCAAAGGCAACGCACATGACAGTACAGTTCAGATACAAGGTCTGCTAATAGGATTTAAACCCAAGAAGGCACTATGGCTTGTTTACAACTGGGTCCTTTTTACTCATTTCATAAAGTAAATATACTAAATAATATGATAGTGAACAGACACGGATGTAAACGACAACTGGTTGGCAGAGGCATAGGCCTACAGCCAACGAAGCCGTATAGCCTTTTGTGTCCTGCGAAGCTAGCCCCTGAAGAAAACAAAACAACCTGTTATTCATGGAAACAAGTTCCGGACTGCATCTTAAAATAGACTCTCCTTTTCTCCTTTCCTCTCCTTTACTCCCCCCCCTTCCCCCCCCTCCGTCTCCCTCTCTCTCTCTCTCCACAGGTGTACAGGAAGGCGGTGGGTCAGCTGAGCCAGGGTCTGATCCGGAGGCTGACGGTGCTCAGCCAGTACGAGGAGGCGCTGGTGAAGATCAACGCCACGGCGGCGGAGCGCCTGGCGACCGTGAGGGCCAAGCCCCAGGCGGCGTCCGCCCAGAGAGACCTGCTGTCCATCTGCAACGACCCCTTCACCGTGGCCCAGCAGCTCACACACATAGAACTGGTGAGTATAGGGATGGGACGGTATGAAAATGTCATAGCACCATTATTGTGACCAAAGAAATGTACGATATTATCGTGATAATCTAAATATCCCCGACGTCCATTATCCTGGTGCGGAACATTTGCCAAAAAATGTATGATCTACAGTGAGCTTGTAGATCGGCTATTTTTTGGCAAAGAGATTTGGTGCAGTATTACAGCTTGACCCTGAAAAACCAAAGCCAGTTTTCGAGGTGAAATGAATGTGATTGATGAGATGAGATGAGATTGAATGTTCTTCATGCGTGAAACATGGCTGTACAAACAAAGTGTCCTTGCCTTCACAGGAGCGACTCAGTTACATCGGGCCAGAGGAATTCGTCCAAGCCTTCGTCCAGAAAGACCCGCTGGATAACGATAAGGTAACGTCTGCGTGCTAAATACATTTGCAGCATAATGCCTAAATTAGGGCACGGTCACCTCATCTATGTCGGAAAGCGTTGTAGCCAGTGCATGCCGAAGCGTCAGACACATCAATTTATTTTTATTTTTGATATATAGTGGTTGGCTCACTCACTGAATGAAGTGAAATGCCTGCCAAGTGGGTTAACTTTGGACTTTTTTGTTGTTGTTTAATTTTTTCAGGCTTTTCTAGCCTAATAGTCACAGTGTAGAGAGACAAGAAACGTGGAGAGAAAAGTCCAGGGAGTGACATGCAGCAAAATAAATCCCAAACCCAGGACTCGCTGTCTGTCTGCGGTGCTTCAAAACGCTGCAAACGGGACGCTCCATCCACCCCCTCTTTGTTCCCATCTAGAATTGAAATGAAAGGGGGAACTGAAGTTTCTGAGGCGTGCGTGCCCTTGCGTCCATGCTGTGTTGCTGAAAATAGCCGATGTACGAGCTCAGAACGCCGTACGACAAAAGTGTAAGTGACTGTGTCCACAGAAAGGGTTTTTGGACAGAAAGTGTCTGTGACCCATTATGCACTGAGCCAGACAACCTCGGCTCCCATGATTGTGGTCGAGTCTCTCCAAGCCTCTGCATAGGAAAGTGAACTACTTTCAGCTTGAGGCTCCCAGATTGCTTTGGCAAAAAAAGAAACTCTGGATGCAGAAGTCGCTGCGGGGATGAGCAGCGTTCCTCCAGCCCGTCTTTACCATAGATATTGTCACTGTCGGGCAGAAACCTTGTATGTCCAAGTTTCAAATTTGTCGCAAAGCAAAGCCCTGCTTCATCTTACAAGGTTGTTGCACAAAAGTAGTGAAAACCGCAGATCTACAAGCACACAACGCCTTGCGGTGCAATGCTTGTAGATCGGCTGTTTTCACTAGTTTAAATATTTCCCATATTTCCTCTCCAGACAGACAGTTGTAGGCCAGCAGCTACGTAGGTCTCCTGAGGGTCAACATAAGGACACAGTTTTAGGAGACAGTCGATCCATCCCAGGCACGCACGCACGCACACACACACACACACACACGCACACGTCGAGCCATTTCCTCTGCATCAGGCCTTATCTCCTAGCAACCAGTTGAGCTGCTGATGGCTCGGTCTGAGAGGTGTGTGTGTGTGTGTGTGTGTGTGTGTGTGTGTGTGTGTGTGTGTGTGTGTGTGTGTGTGTGTGTGTGTGTGTGTGTGTGTGTGTGTGTGTGTGTGTTCTGCTGCTCGGCAACAAGGTTTGTTATTTTATTTTGGGGGGGAAGCAGTGTGAGGGGCGGTTGAGGTTCACTCGCTTGTCTTTTGTGCCTCGGGCCACTTTGCTTCCTACCAGCCCCCACCCATCCAGTCCACACAATGCAAAGGAGTGCGTGTGTGTGTGTGTGTGTGTGTGTGTGTGTGTGTGTGTGTGTGTGTGTGTGTGTGTGTGTGTGTGTGTGTGTGTGTGTGTGTGTGTGTGTGTGTGTGTGTGTGTGCGTGCGCGTGTGCGTGCGTGTATTGTAATAGTATACTTGTGAGGTCCAAATGTCCCCACAAGTATATCAGAATCTTTTATTCTGCAATTTTCCTGGTTGTCATGATTCAAAAGCATTTTCAGAATTAGACTTACAATTAGGAAAAAGATTCAGGTTAGGGTTATTAGGCATTTAGGGGTAAGATTTAAGGGTCTGGGTTTAGATTTATGCATAGAATGACATAGTTGCCCTTTGGTATTGCGCACCGCAATGTGTAGAATCTCAAAACGTGCTGTGAGTTTGTAGATCGGCCATTTTCAGCTTAGGATAAGCAGGTGTGTTTAGGTTAAGCCAGGTTAAGGTTAGGGATAAAAAATGTATTGTATGTCAAAAATGGTAAAGATTCACAATGACATTCATACAATGAATGCTATAAAATGTTGATGTCCTCGCAAATATAGTGGCGTATAATGAGTGTGTGTGGGTGCCTGCGTGCGTGCGTGCGTGTGCGTGTGTGCGTGCGTGTGTGCGTTTGTGTGAGTCAGATAGAAAGAGAGAAAGAAAGAGAGAGAGACAGACATAACATGGGGGGTGGGGTTGAGAGGTGAACGCATGGCGCGAACAGCGCCTGTATGGGGGAGAGAGTGGCGTAAGGCCGAAGGAATGCCAGGAATTAGAATGAACACAAAGGACGAGACGACCGCCGTTCATTGTGTGAATTTTACCCCATGTGAAGCCATCAGCTTTTAGTCCCGCATGAGCGCTGTTACTGCTGGCCATGTGCTTTGTACTCTGTTCAGGGACGTTCAGCCATGAAAGTGAAATGCATTCCATCCCGTGCCATATGATAGCTAATGTCAGTATCTGTAAACAATGCTAAACCTGACCACCTGACATCAGTGGTTTGTGTATTATAGTCTACTGTTTTTTGAATGTCTCAGACATGAAATTCATTCCATTCCATGCATATGATAATGTCAGGACATCAATATCTAAAAGTATGAAGAGAGTAAAATTGTATATGTACATTGTGGGTTAATAATTAATGAATATTGAATCAGTTGCCGTACAGCTTGGTTAAAATAACTTTAATTCTTTCACATAAATCTCTGTAAATGTACAAAATGTGTACACTGTTGGAGTTACAAACGGATATAAATGGACAATGAGGATTTTATCTGTGTGTGTTCTGTGTTTGTATAGTAAGCTTTATTTTTAAAGCACTGTAATTTCAGCATTTTTGTCATTCATTGTGAATTGTGGTATTTGTATTTAATTAATGGTAAAGTGTGGTGTGTTTTTTCAGAGCTGCTTCAGTGATCACAAGAAGGCCAGCAACCTGGAGGCGTACGTGGACTGGTTCAACAGACTGAGCTTCCTGGTGGCTACAGAGATCTGCATGGTAAGCTGGTCAACACTAAATATATAGAGCAAGTGCAACTGGAACAATATCCAGATTTTTACATCGAGGTCACGATCAACATGAAGGATGATTAATTCGAGCCTGTATCTACGTTTATTTTGTTCCCCTACAGCCTGTCAAGAAGAAGCACAGAGCCCGAGTCATGGAGTTCTACATCGACGTGGCCCGCGAGTGCTTCAACATCGGAAACTTCAACTCCCTCATGGCCATCATCTGTAAGAGTTTTACTGTTTACTCTGTTTCGGTCACTTTATCGGTTAGTGAGAACTGGCTGTATTTCCTCAAACGAATGTACTTTTCACAAACTCCAGCCATACTGACCACCCTCGTCAGCCAAGGCCAGATTTAACAGGGAAGAAATAGCCGATCTTCAAAAGTAGATTTCGAGATTTTGTCACAAGGGGTTCAGCGTTCAGCTGATGGGATTCAGGAGATGTCCGAGGTCTTTAAGAGAAAGAGTGCATCTGGTCAGGCTAATCAGCCCACAGCACTGGGGGGTGGGGGGGCGGTCAGCCGGGAAGAAGGGACAAACAACAACTCATCCAGGGCCGGGCAGATGGTCATCTGTGGCCAGAGAGAGAGAGAGAGAGTTGGAGGGAGGGAGGTAGGGGGGAGGGGGGGGGGCTATTAAAGACGGATAGAGAGAGCGTTTTCGGTAAGTGTTGGGGGGAGGGGCTGAAAAGGAAGGGATTTGTTGGGAGCGTGTGACGGGAGGGTAGATGACTATATCGGAGTGCCAGCTGTCCTTTCCTTTTTGTGCCCGTCGTTGTCCCCAGGGGCAGAGGGAGAGCGAGCGAGGGAGGCACAGAGGGGGGAGAGAGAGAGAGAGAGAGAGAGACACTCACACACACGCACATACACACACAGGAGGGAGGCCCTCTCTGGGGACCGCCATGGGAAGATGGCATATTAGTGCGATGATTAAAGTTGGACTCGATGCAGATGATGGGAAAGAGCCTCCTGTGTCCCCATTACGCCTGACCTCCGGTGTCTGTTCCTTTCTGTCCCTTTAAATGTCTCTGTGTCAGTGACAGGGGACGGAGTTGTTGTTGTTAACGTCAGGAGAATGAAAGCAGCGGGCGTCCCAAAGGCACGGCTACTAGCGGTGCCACCACCAAACACCTGTCTCTTTTGTCTCCGAGACGGAGCCATTTTGTCCCCAAATGAGACACACGCTCCCTTGACGACGCAGTGTTTGCATAGCTACACAGAGAATATAAGATAAGATAAGATAAAGACCTTTATCGATCCCGCTGGGGAAATTCAGGCGCCAAAGATAGTGCAGGAGTGGTGGAGACTGGTGTGGCTACAACGAGGAAAAGTTTGGCTCCCGGAAAGGGACGCGGTTCACCGGGTTTGTGTGCTGGTTCGCTGTTCTGCAGAGTGAGCAGACTTTTAGCCTTTTGTTTACTTGAGCGGTGGATGTGTGTCTTTGTGTTTTGCGGAGAGAGTTCTGACTGTCAATACGCACGCGTGTGTGAGCGCACAGAGGAGAGGATTACCATATGGGAAGCAGAGGTTTGAGAAGGGGAAGCCAGGCGTGTGTGCTTCTAATCTGGGGGGAAGATTTGTCAAAACATTTGTCCAAAATAGCCGATTTTTGGAAAAGAGATTTGGTGTAGCCTGGTGAAAAAAAGCTGTCCAAGTACTGGTCAGTATATAGAATAATAGAAGGTTTAAAGTGGTTGTTCCCTCCGGCCTTTCCCTCATTGTTTCTGAAGAACAGGGGTGATGCGATGGGGGTGGGGTGGGGTGAGGGTAGGGTAGGGTGGTTTACTGAAGGTGGGGGATGTTGGGGGGATGTTGCATCTGGGTGCATGAGACGAACACTATGTTCATGTGTGTGTGTCAATTTAAAGGTCATAATGATAACAGTTTTTTATGCGAGGCGAGGCTAATGCGTTTGCATTGCACATTTCAATAACAAGGCAATTCAAACTACTTTACATAAAAACGACAAGCATTCAGACATCAAGGCACGGCGCGTAATAAACATATTATATAAAGGGACATTTGAAAACGACAGAGCACAATCTCAGCGCAGAAGAAAGAAAACGCAGGCAAATGATAAATAGAGAATTCGGTGTCCACAGAGTGTCGAATGTTATAATTTTTCCTGAACATATTATGGATGTGAAATAATCGCTTTAATTATTTTGTCAGGTCCAAAATGATTGTTTTTGTTTACCTTTGTAAGCTGACTGCCAGCAATATCTATATGTTTCTGTTCTCATTGGGAAAGGTGCTTTTCCCCCCTAAAGTGTGCGACATCTAGTGACTGATTAATGTTGTCTGTCACACCTTTTAATTGGACATGAAAGTAACGAACAATGAGCATTTCACTGTGTGTGTCCACGAATGTCTGTCTCAATCCAACTTTTGTCGTTTCGCTCTCCCCTGCAGCTGGGATGAACATGAGTCCAGTGTCTCGACTAAAGAAGACCTGGGCCAAAGTCAAAACCGCCAAGTTTGACATCTTGGAGGTAAGCATCTGCGACTGTGTGCATTTCGAAGCGGTTCAAAGGGGTTGTGTGTGTGTTTGTGTGTGTACAGTAAGTAAGTACAGTAGTACTGTGTTACTGCAGTGCACCACTGTATAGCTCCATGGGTGTGTGTCTGTGTGGTGGTGGTGGTGGTGGTGGTGGTGGTGGTGGTGGTGGTGTGGGGGAGTGGCATCCCTAGGGCTGCTATTAGCCCAGATGGTGCAACAATCCACCCGTGGTTTAGATCAAACACAGTTCCCCTCTCAGCACCTGTGGAAGTCCCAGACACGTGGAACAGCGAGTGGGCACTGGGCATGAAGCCCCAACCAGGCTGTCACGCCACTTACCCCCAGCCACCCACCCAGGCCTGGAGATCACAGGTGGCACAGATCAGATCTAACGGGATGCAGCTGATGGGGTCTCCCTCCCGAGCCATCAGATGGTCTCTCTGCATCCGTATTTTGTTTTGATTTTCCGGTTTGGCCGAGCATCTATCTATACAAACACATCTTTGTTACTGCACGTACTCCTATGGGTTGGGTTGACTTCTGTTAGCAGGGAATGTTGAACGGGAGGAGTAGGACAGAGGCCCTGTCTCCTCCCGGTGGGGGCTCCTCACTGGTAGGCGGGACCAGTATAGGGTACAACAACAGTGGGAGGAAGTCATTGGACATGACTTTGACTCCTCCGTGCAAGTGTGTTACAGGATATTAGGAGGTTCTCCTTAGCTCGGCTACATTAAGCCCAATCTGTACTCCCGTTTGCAAAAAAAAAGAACAGAACGTCAAGCTAACTTAGCCGGGAACTCTGCCCTTATCAGCAGAGAGACACTGATGTATATCAATTAGACTAATAGCCTTCTTTGTCAGTTCATGGAAGTGAGGGCATCAATCCTTGATTTCTGTTCATAAAACACAAGGGTTCAGCCAAAGGCATTGCTTCTAATTTTATTCAAGCTGTTTATTCGTGTGTGCATTTGTGTGTATCTGTGTGTATGCGTGTGCGTGCGTGTGTGCTGGGGGGTAGCATAGAGCTTGGGCACGCCTGTCAGATGACTCATAATGATACTGTTAGCAGTAGCCTTGCATGAATATTCATGACTCCCGTATGAATCCACTTGAATAGTTTATGATGCGGTAGATAGAGCTAAACAGGCGTTTTCTTCTCTCTCTCTCTTGAGGATGTGAGCTTTTCTCTTCGGGTCAAAAACCAATGCTTTCTTTGTTGTAGAATGTCTTTGTTGTTTTTGAGCGGTGGTCACACCGTCTCCTTTGAGTGACTTTGTCTGTATGTGACTATGTCTGTAACTTTGTAGCATGCCAATACCGCTGGTGACCAAGTGGCGCTGTTGAGTCACACAAACACACACACACACACACACACGGGCGACCCTGAAATGAACTGCTACACACACACACACACGGCCACACGCACACATTCCTCTCACACACACAAACACAGGGTATAGAGATGAACAAAATGAACTGCTCACATCCACCGCTCACTTCAAACTTGGTTTGATTTTTCCAGCACCAGATGGATCCTTCCAGCAACTTCTACAACTACAGAACGTCGCTGCGAGGAGCCACTCAGCGCTCCCTCACAGCCAACAGCAGCAGAGAGAAGGTGAGGATGAAACCACTCTAGCGTTGTGTGTCGGTCGTGAGCGAACAGCTCAAATGAACCAGTCATTTTTGGAGAACGAAATGAACTAGGTCACTCACTTCCTGAAAAGATCTGTTCAGTATGATGCTCTATACCAATGATTACTATCAGAACCACTCCAGTTTTTAGAGTTCTGTTGTTCTTTGTTGTTTTTTTAAAGCCGAGCTATGGGTTTTCTTGTGCAGTTGATGTGCAAGATCTCGTGGTCTTATGAGGTCTGGTGACCTCAAATTTTACGTAAGCAGTACAAGTTACCCAACATCTGCCATCCAGATTGTTCTTCTCACATTTATGTAAAGAAAAGTTCCGTTTTTGAAGTGTTTTTCTTTTTTCGTGACGCATTTTGCAGTCCACTTGACAAAGCACGTACAAACTGCTCTGTCCCAGATGATGATAAGCAGATTTAAGAACAAAACAGTTATGTAAAAAGTTGAGATCACAATCGAAGCCCCAGACTCTTTCATGTGTTGAGAGAACTTTGAAAACGGCTTGGGATGTGGACATTATTTGGGAAGTGGACTTACTTGAAAAACATCGCCCCCCCCCCCCTCCCCCCTCACCCCGGTATAAAAACATGCCTTCCGTGCAACCACTCACTCATTTACAGCGGTGGAAAAAGTACTACTCTTTTTTTGTTTTTACTTAAGTAAAAGTATCAATACTGAAATGTATAAATACTCTGTTACAAGTGAAATGTGCGGAATTCAAAATTTACTTGAGGAAAAGTACAAACTTATTGATATCAAAATGTACTTAAAGTACCAAAAGTAGAAATTACTCATTATGCAGAATGTCACGTTTTCAGTTGTATAAAAATCTTTTGAAAATAGCAGATGGCCGAAACGTATATAGGGCTGAAGTGGTTAATGTATGTTTCGTAATGAAAACAAAAAAATCTACAAGGTAACTAGTAACCAGAGTTTTCAAATAAATGTAGTGGCGTAAAAGTACATTATTTGGATCTGAGATGTAGTGGAGTAGAAGTAAAAAGACACTCCATGCAGTAAGTGGAGTACTAGAGTAAATCTACATAGTTACTTTACACCACTGTGAGAACATGCCTTCCGTGCAACCACTCATTTGAGCCTCGTTATCGTCCGCGAGTGGCGTTCGTTCCCCTCTTGTTTATGCTGTACACAGCAGACTCAAGGGGCCTCGGTTTGGAGAGCGGAGGGAGAAAATATGTTGCATAACATGGCATGAGGATGTTAGGCGCTGCAGAGGTCAGGGAGTCATAAAGTGGGTCACGAGTGCCAAGCGCTATCATCAGGCCTACATGCAGGCAGGCGGGAGGAGGGCCTGCGCTTTTCCTCCCCCCCATGTCAAAATATGTTGACATGAGGATGGGGAGGGAAGAAAACGCCCACCAGATCACATAGAGCGCTGCCTGCGCCGGTGCGCCCGCTCCTCGAGGCCCCCCTGACCCATCGCTAGGAATGGGACCATATGAAAGTTTCATGTCACGATTATTGTGACCAAAAGAAATTGCGATTTACGATATTATCACAATAATCAAAATATCCCTAACATCCATTATCTTGAGGCGTTGTGAGCTTGTAGATCTGCTATTTTTTGGCAAAGAGATTTGGTAGAGTGTGAAAAAAAAGACTGTACCATCAAACATGTCCAAACATCGACAAACTCAGCTTTTGTAGAAAGCTAAGCTGTTGGATACAATGCCCGTTAGGAATGCATGTTTATGCAAGACCTGCTGTACCCGTTGTTAGAGTACTAGTTAATATTGTAGTACTTGGAGGTCAGTCTATAGCATGATGTTGGTGACAGCAGGGATCTCCATACATGGGCATGAAAGGGACATAGACAAACAGACAGACAGATACAGAGGTATCCACATAAGCGTTAAATGGAACACACACAGATACACAGACACAGACAAATAGATACAGACTGGTCCTACCGAATTCGTGTTTGAAATGGATCGGTTCTGGTAGGTACAGTATGTCTATTTGGGTGTCTTTGGTGCATTGAAAAGTTTGGGAAGCCGTGTCGCACATTTAATGTGGAGGACAGTGTAGTAGAAGTGTGTCTTAAAGTGGAGAACAGTGTTGTAGAAGTATGTTTTGCTGAAAGTCTACCGTGAGAACTGCATCTCGCCAAGTCGGTGGTTTGGGCCGGGCCCACTAATGCAAACAAGCAGAGAACGGGGTCATGAAAAACACAATGTTCTCCTTAGACATTCTGGAATGTTTTCGCTCTGACCTCTTCTTCTTTTTGGGGGAAACCGTTTATGGATCTTCTCTTCGAAACCTGCAGATTTGTCTTACTTTGTCCAAGTAGCGGTCTGAACCGCTACACACTGTTTATGCAAAATGTTCTTCGTCAAAACACTTTTTCACCTCCCAGTTTAGAGCAGGGGCTCCCAAACCGCAGAGAAATGTAGGGTCTCTCCAGGACCCAAACTTACAAAAATACATGAAGAATGATACTAGAAGCTCACACTTTGACACATTGTGAGCTTGTAGATCTTGTAGGTACTCAAATATCTCAAAAACCTAATAGTTGCTGCCATTGCTGATTTAGATACGGTAATAATAATTCAATTCAAAGGAGCTTTATTGGCAAGAGAAAACATACATGTACATTGCCAAAGCAGGTGTCAACATATAATAAAGACAGTTGAAAATGGGGAACATATACAGTTGGAGGGTGGGTACAGCATTGTGTAAACAGAGCTATGTCACATCGCGTCGTTATATACATGTTGTATATATAAAGCTTTTTGACACAAATAGCAACAAACTTTGGGACGATATAATAATATCCCTGTAAGATAACAGTCCCAAAACTAGGCACGCTAGTCCAAAACAAAACAATGTTCCTGTGCCATTACAGTAACAGTACATGATGTATTCAGCTGCTTCTCCTCCCATCTGCTCCCTGACAGAACGCAGCCCATTTGGATAATGAATGGAACATTCCAGACATACTGTACCGCAGCCTGAGCCTTCTGTTTCTGTCTGACATGCCGACTGTTAAACTCTGACCTGGGCTACTGTGGACAGAGTTGGACCATCCGTATTAGGGTGGCTTCCATACAGAGACTGTTTATCTGTGTACAGACTAGACTAGCGGACTGTGTGTGCTGTGTGTGCATGACTTAGGGTATTCATGAGTACCGATCTTTACCAGTTGCAGAGTTTTTCATAATAGTTGTCTGAAGAGGTAGAGCGGCCGTCTTGGAATGGCAAGGTTCCCGGGTTCGATCCCCGGCTCCTCATGGCTCTGGGTCACAGTGCCCTTGAGCAAGACTCTTAACCTCTAACTGCCCCTGACGAGCAGATCGGTGCCTTGCACTGGTTGCCGCTGTCTGTTTGTAGAATGTGTGTGTGAATGGGTGAACGCGGTGCGAGGCGTTGTGTGCTTATAGATCTGCTATCTGCTGTGGTGAGGCAGGGCTTTACTTGACAAAATAACTTACACATTTGAAACTTGGAGATACGAGGTTTCTGCCCGACAGTGACGATATGCACCATATACAGTATGCCCTTCATGGTTTCAATTAAATCAAATCCCCCTCTGTCCTGGCTGTCTTGCAGATCGTCATCCCGTTCTTCAGCCTGCTGATCAAAGACATCTACTTCCTCAACGAGGGCTGTACCAACCGGCTGCAGAGTGGACAGGTCAACTTTGAGGTGAGTAGGAGAAAGTCACATCTGTGGACAGGCATTCTATATGCACTTCTTAACATTCCTTTCTCAATGAAATGAGTACAAAAAGACCCCAATGTAAACAAGCCATCGTGCTTTCTTGGGTTTAAATACCTATTGCTAGACCTCGTATGTGAACTGTACTGTCCTGTGCTTTTCCTATGCGACCGATAATATAGTATTCATTCAATCAATCAATCAATCAATCAATCAGTCAACCACTTAAACGCCATACGTTGTTGAGTGGAGTCCCTCAGGGCTCTATACTAGTGACTTCTCAGTTTTCACTCTCTACGCTAGTAAATATCTCAGCTGAAAATAGCCGACCACCTACGAGCACTGTGAGCTCGTCTCCCCATTGAGAGCTGGAGGACGTTTCCTGGTGACTGACTGAATGTTGTTGTCTTTTTCTCCGATCTCCGGTTTCAGAAATTCTGGGAGCTGGCCAAGCAAGTGAGTGAGTTCATGACCTGGAAGAAGGTGGAATGTCCCTTTGAGAAGGACCGGCGGATCCTGCAGTACCTGCTGACCGCTCCCGTCTTCAGCGAGGACGGTACGTAAAGCAAACGCTCCTGATGCAGTGCTTAAAAAACAGTGGCTCGCCCATTTGTGGGTCGCATACTCATTTTTATGGATCGCAAATAAATATTCCTATTTATCAAAAATAGTCACAAATTAAAAACAACGTATTTCATAAATATACTGTATATATATATATTTTTTTTTTTGCACTTTCTCCGATTTTCAAGTGAAAATAGTTGATCTACAAAACTCATAACGAGTCCCAAACCACACCAAGGCAACTAGTCGCAACTCCTTGCAAAAAATAGTTTTGAGTCCATGTCGAAAGTTCGCCCCAGAATAGGGATGCCAGGGTTCCAAGTTAAAAGTAAAATCAGTTCACACTCTGTCACCCTTTCCTCTCCCTACTCGGGTCACCAGTAGCACATGGAGCATGTAATCTCACACGGACCCTCCCCTTCATCCTTGTCAAAGCACCACCATTGGCTGCCAGGCCTTGTCACTCAACATATATGGGGGCCAGGCCAGACGGGCCGGTGTGTGTGTGTGTGCGTGTGTGTGTGTGTGTGTGTGTGTGTGTGTGTGTGTGTGTGTGTGTGTGTGTGTGTGTGTGTGTGTGTGTGTGTGTGTGTGTGTGTGTGTGTGTGTGTGTGTGTGTGTGTGTGTGTGTGTGTGTGTGTGTGTGTGTGTGTGTAATCTTCTTGATGCTATAAGCACCAGGAGAGATGCCTCAACAGCCCTGCTGTTCCTCAGACAAGAGAGATAGGATCACATTCAGATTAGCCTAGCCCTGGCGTGATTTACTTTACACACACACACACACACACACACACACACACACACACACACACACACACACACACACACACACACACACACACACACACACACACACACACACAGATTAAGAAAACAACACGCCCTGTCTGTCTGGTCTGCACTTTACTCTGTCCACGACTGCTGCATTATGGTGATGTCATCACTCATCCACTCCATTGTGTTGCTGCTACAGTATGCTTAACTTATTGTTAGTTGAGTGCCGTCGGTGTCGTGTGCAGGGCTGTGGACAGTGCAGAGAGAGAGAAAAAAAAAAGCCTAACGATGACATCATCGGTAGCCAGGTTTGGTAATTTCAAAGAAGATTTCATGATGCTAGAATAAGGGCTTCTATTTCAGCATGCTAACTTTCGAGGACGAGAAAAGGCTGTAGTTTCTATGAGCTTGGAATCACTGTCAATGACGTAGGCACTTTATACAACTGTTTCTGAACTGTCCACGTCCCACCAGTGAGACACAGACTTCTGAGCAGATAGAAATGGTGTCATCTTAGCAATGAGCATTAGTGAGGAAGACCAATATGGCCTGGTTAAAAACTAAGCGTTGTGTCCTGTGTTCTTCCCCACAGCGCTGTGCCTGGCATCCTATGAGAGTGAAGGCCCTGAGAACAACATGGAGAAGGACCGCTGGAAGTCTCTGAGGTGTGTAGACTGTACTGTAAAATTAACCCAGAAGTGGTTCTTTTTAAGTTGTTTTCTGCAGATATTGTATGTGTCTGTGACACTTCTAGGGGTCACGGTCTGCCTCCAAAACTATTCTTCTATCTGTGCACAGATCTCAGTAATTATTTTTGTTTCTAATAGCCACCTCTTCTGTCCACAGGTCCACTCTGCTAAGCAGGTCGTAGCGTGGTGAAGTGAAGAAAGCTGAAGCAGCGAAGCTGAACCCTCTGACAAAGCAAAGCACTCCAGTCATTGTTGTCTTTGTCCAAATGAAGTATCCCCATTTTGAAAGGGAAAGCGACAATCTCTACTTTGGCTGAAGAGGACAGTTTTTTATTTTAATTTTTTTCATTTCTCCGGTGTCAAATTTCTATAGAGGCTACTTGAGTTTTTACTCAACTCTTTTGTGCTGTATATTTTGGGACAGCTGTTTTTTTTCATCTCTTTGTATGAATTTGTAATAAGTCTTGAAAACAGTGCTAACGACCATCACGTGTAATAGCCAAGGAGGGAGGTGTTTTTTTCCTTCTCCAAAGCTGTGAGTCTGATTCATATGTCATCTCACATTGGTGTCCCCAATGGCAGAAAAAGGCCTACGCGACCACGCCGCGTTATGAGCTTGTGCCGTTTTCGGCGCAGGATACCGTCATACGACAACAGCATTCAAATTAAACATCACAGTAGACGGTTAGTGTATGGTTTGAGGGTCAGTGGTTCCTCAGCTATCTTCAACATGTATCATTATATCCACTGAAGCTAAAAGTTAGCTGCAGGTCAGCTAACTCATTCCAAACGGGTAGAACATAAAAACAAACAAACAAAAGATTCTCTCTGTCTAAAAATGCCAGCATTCTCAGAACCTGAGAAACTCCTCTCAATGTCAACCTGCAACACTGTTGTTCGAGTATAAAAGCTAACCTTTTTTATAGTTTCTCTTATACTGTATGCATTTCTCCTCGTTTATGTATGGTGAAAATGTCGTGTGTGGTCGTCAGCCATGCTTTGTATTTCTCTGCAGAAGTTATATTTTGTGCTGTTTAAAATGCACTGGCTGCATTTTAAACATGATGTAATGTTTATTTTTTTTGTTGGTGTGTGTGTATGTGTAAAAGCCTCATCAGGAAACAGACCCTTGTTCTTTATCAATGGGACTCTTGGCCTTGTGCTTCAAACGGAGGCGTGATGATAGTGTGTTGGTGATAAATAATCAGTGGTGGACAATAGCTAAAGTACACATACTTGATTGAGTACTGTACTTAAGTACATTATTTTTGTTTTGAGTATATTGAGTTATCTGTACCTTTCTTTTCTTCTCCGACTACATTACATTACACTACGACAAATATTGTACTTTTTGACTCCACTACATTGCTAGGAAGGAAGGGACCCCCGCGGGACCCAAACTTACAAAAAGTACATTATGAATGAACCACTCAAGCCCTATTTCAAATATATCTAATAGAACTGATCTACAAGCTCACGCTGTGTAGTAATGTAGCTACTGCTTTGTGAGCTTGTAGATAAGGCTATTTTCATGATTTTTGAAAAATGTTTTTTTATTTTATTTTCCTTCTAAATTTCAATACAGCAATGCATTGATATTAAAAAAACTAAATGTACTTTGTACTTTTGAATACCTAAATATTTTCAAATGTACTTTTGAATACTTTTTTAAGCAAGTACTCCAATGCTTTAACTTTAAAGTAGAAAGAGAAACATTACTAGCGCACTTTCACGCTCGTAATATTTTGACCAGGAGTATCTATATACTTTGACTCAAGTACTGTTGGGTTGAGTACTGAATGTCCACCACTGTGTGTTAGTGATAATCAGTGTTAAAATAGCTCCCTGTCATGTTGGCACAGCGGGGGGTTCGGGCACTCAGGCCTTCAGCCATCTGCTGAAGGACTAACACTTAACCCAGTCTGGTTCTCTAACTTCATGTCAAGGACCCCCACATTGAGAACATCATTATTTGGCAGCGGACCCCCATTCAAAAATATTTAGTATGAGAGATATTGAATGATTCCAAATTCATCGCGATTTTTCAAGATGTTTGGGAAATAGACGATCCTCAAGCCCACAACGTTTCGCATGTGAGCTTGTTGATGGGCTATTTTCGAACAGCCAAATTATACAATGGGTATAAATTGGAGAAACTGTTACTCGTTTTTTCTTTTCTTTTTTCTGGGGACCCTGTGGAACTCTCACAAGGATCCTTGGGAGGGTCCCCGTTCCACACGTTTAGAACCACTGGGTTAACCATCTCTAGCTGTATCCTATTTCTTTCTACTACTCCACTACACAGAAACGTATGCTGGCACTGCCATCTTGTGGTCGATGTCTAGAAGTGAATGGAATAAGTTTGAATGAGTTCTGTTGAGGTGGGCTGAATATGATGATTCCACTCTCTCTCACACACACGCACACGCACGCACGCACGCACGCACGCACACACACACACACACACACACACACACACACACACACACACACACACACACAGAAGCCTGTTCCGAACAATGTTCTCTTCTTTATGTTCAGTTTGTTTTGTCATAAATATAAAGATTATATAGATTTGTCCCCCTCTATTTGTTTTATTTATAAATCTGTTTTGTCGTGTCCCCCCACCCCCATTTCTTTTCACAACATCATGCCAATATTTACTATATTTTATTCCCGATATTTAATTTGTACCATAGGATTAGTCATGATCTATCAGCCCAGGCCTACTCCATGTTGTTGAGCGGTGTCCCTCAGGGCTCTATACTAGTGTCCTTTCTATTCTCTGGTATTGTAGACAACCTTTTCAGCTGAAAATAGACAGAGCTTGTCGATTGGCTATTTTCAGCTGAAAGTTTTTTTTCACAATGGTTTAAGTGGTTAACCCCCAGAATCAATCGCCAAAACTAGACAGTCTACAAGAGGCTGTTTTTGGTTGAAGCGATTTGGTGTTAAAACGTTTAAAAACATTAAATAGAGGGTTTAATTGGTTAATGTTCAGGGTAACAGCATACACTATGAAGTTAAATGGTTTAACTGATGTCCGGCTTGCCCCCCCTCCCCCCATACTGTTGTTCTGTTTCAATGTAAATATGTTTGTGTTCCTTTGTATTTTCACTTTAATAAGGATTAGATGAAGACTGTTTATAAATGCATTAGTTGTGTTTTAAAAAGACAAAAGTTAAATAAAATATGCTGAAGAGTCGATGGACTGACTGTTTCTTTGGTTTTAGTGCACCATAGCCTAATGATGTTTTGCGTCTCAAAGGAGTAGTTCACCCCAATATTATAGCCTAATATAACAGAGGTAATTTGAATCCACCACCCGGTTTTGAACCCCGGTCTCCCTGAAAGTCCATCATCTTAACCATTACTCCAAAGGGCTATCCCTATATGATGAGGGCATACTAAACTTTTGAGGCTTCAGGCTGGGGCTGCGACTGAGGTTCGGATTTACGGATTACCTCCATTACATACATACATATAGTATATAGACCTATATATATATATATATATATATATATATATATATATATATATATATATATATATATATAGGCCTATATATATATATATATATATATATATATACCCTATGTACAGGGTTTTCATGAGGCAATCTATAAACACTTCGATTTCAATCCAAAGGCCATATTTGAATGTTGCACAAAGGCGTTAATGTGACGCCTTTTCTACAGACTCTGTCCTCTCTGGCCACTCACACAACCGCTGGCGACGCCGTCCATACGACGTGCATACGACGTCCAAGTCAGACCTGCCACACACCAAAAAACAGCCATTTCTAGGCCAGCGTTCGCACGCCGTCTATACGACGTGCATACGCCGTCCAAAGTTAGACGTCCATACACAGACCTCACCACCAGTCGTCGCAAAAACACGCATTTTGCTGCTGCCTTGAAACCGGCGGACCATTGAAATAAATACAATGCCGACATGAAACTGTACCTTTTCCTATGCAAACTTCTAATAAAGTCTTCAATCAATCAATCAATCAATCAATCAAACAAACACAATATACAAGTAGACTATACAATAACATGAATATTCTATAAACTATAGATTAATTGTGGTGATGATGATTGTATAGGTCTCTAGGACTCTCTCTCTCTCTCTCTCTCTCTCTCTCTTACGCCAGATTGTTCATTCCTTATTGTCACTCATTATTTAAATAACAACTATTTATTATAATATAGGCATATGTCCCATCGCAATAACTGCTGCAGCCGTGTGTAGGTCTATGAGCGTGCGCTGTTAACTGATTGACAGGCGACAGGAGGGCAGGAGGCGTAAACTTTATCGTGTAATGTGATAGTCCATTGCTGCTGGCTGCCAATCTGCCAAGGAATCTATAATATTGTAACGTTTAGCAGATTGAGGGAGACAGTTCGCTCCAACCGGGACGCGAACCCCAGCACCTCACTCAGCAGACGAGGAAGCAACCCGCAACCCCAAGGCTAGCTCGTTTAGCGGAGCGAGTTACGGCCTCATCTCTTGCAGGGTCGTTACAATATCTTTTATGGCTCGGCTATTTTCTATAAATCCAGAGGTATTAAAGTCATGTTCGGTTTGTTTGTCATGCTGGTGCAGTGGTGCTTTTCTCATCAGCCGGGCAGCAACCTGCGAGCTGCCTTGGGGTCTTTAAACGCAGCACACACCGTTAAACAGCTCTTCAGTCCGTTCATTCTCCAACTTGTGGATTTTTTTCAACTTGGCCAGGTGTGACCACAGAGTATAGTGTGACCGCCGCTCGTAGGGTTGGAGGCGAGAAGCGACCTTCGCTTCCCCCGGCTCCACCCATTACGTCCTGACAGGCGATCAGCGTCGATGTTGTCCGCTGCTCAGACACTGAGACACTGATGTTTGTTTGGGACTCACTTTTTTTCTGCAGAAAAACGTCTCGTTTCCCATTGACAGAATTCTGAATATTTACTTGTAACAGAGTTTTTTTTTATATTGCAGTATCGATACTTTTACTTCACAGGAGTATTTTACATTTTTGGAGCTAGTAGGATAATAGTAGGCCTATAGACTAATATAGGCCTAATCTAGCTATAGAAGTCACAGACTGCATTACCAGTCAGCTGCACCAGAGTTCGTATCACATTGCTTTCTGTGCTGCGTTAGAAATTATTCTGCTGGAAATCAGTCTTTAAAGTAAAGTCTTAAGTGGGAATTGAACCCACAGCCCCTGGACCATTAGCCCCGTATCCGAACTCATTGAGCCACTCGCCGCTTAGACATTAATGGTCTTTTTTCTTATTAGACGTCCTTTAACAGCATTATGTGTCTATGGTTTGTTGTTGCTGCTGCTTGTCTAGATGTTTGAATGTTTTGAAACCACAATAGAAACAGGACCTTTTGTCTTATTATCCAGCTGACATATTGAAAACCCCAGTGGCTCATTGGACTGAAAATGTACCTGAGAGACAGAAGGTTAGAAGTTCTATTCCTGCATGGAGACTGACTGGCTGAGCTGTTAACAAATGTTGCAGAATGCTTGGAATATCTTTGAAACTTCTTAACAATACTGATCTGGCACAAGTCTGCAGTTAATATACCGTACATATTCATTTGAGGATCCTTAACATTTAAGAACCACGTCCACTGATCTAGATGACATCACTCATGGCAAAATGATTTATAAAGAGAACGACAAAACTCAAAGACAGCTCATGTCAGTCTTAATGCAAAGATGCCCAAATATGCAGTTCCCAGGTAATGTCATCTCTGTGATGTCAGCAGTGCTTAATTTGTGCCGGAACAAGCCGGATCTTGTTCCGCTACCTCGCTTTTACGGACCGGGACCTATTTGATTGGATCCGCCACCTATTCGATTTGGAATCAAGGATCCGGGACCTTCCCTGCACAAAAAGAACAGATCTACAAGCTATCCACCCATATCAACCAGAGATGCAATATGGCTTGTAGGTCTGTCAGCGCAGCAACTTGCGCACAGTTATGACGCGGCCGTTGACTGGATCAGATTCAGCTGCGCTGCGCTGTGCTGTGCTGTGGGCTGTCAAACGGCCGGGAGCCGTGAGGGGGACAGACCTGTAACCAGCCCGGCACGCTTACATGTGTGGATCATGCGACGTTTACATTTAAAAAGCAATCGATTGCTTTAAATCTGGAGCGGAGCGTGGACAATAAAAGCACGGTTTTGTGCACGTTATGATAAAGCATTGCATATCACCCGCAGCACATTCAATTCTCAAGCAGACAAGCACTGACTGTTGCTGTTAGCCAGTTAGCGTAGCCTAGCCTTCACGTTAGCCAAACAAACTGGACGAGCTCTGGTCGTTAACGTTATGTGCTCACTGCTCAGCCTCTCCCCTGTTAATAAATAAAACTACACTTTGACGTGTACTCACCGAAACGGACTGTTTTAGGGAGCTGAAAGCCCACTATACTTAGTGGGAACACCCAGCTAGAGCCCCCCACCTCACGTCTAAAATACACTTTTTAGCCAGAATCCAGAAAAGAAAATATGTATTATTTAAGCCAGGATAATATAGGCAGGGGGTCTTCAACAGGGGGTTGCTCAGAGTCCTCAGAGTTACTACAGGGGGTCTATCTACAGGGGTCTATCCTTGTGTGATTTAGTAACTTCACTGACTTAAACCCCTATCCCTTTATTCTGAGGGGTAGCCAGGGTGTAGGGGAAAGAGCAGACCATACAGAGCATGGGGTAAAATTACTGACAGTTTAAATGTCTGGTAAATGCACTGATCACAGCTGTCAAATACATTCTGTATTACTGATTGGAGACTTATTTTTCCAATAAATTGGATTCTGTTTTAAAAGGAGCTGGCTAAACAGATCACATCTATTTTCTTTTGCGGGTTAAAAAAAGTAATATAACTTAATATAGGCCTATTATAGATATTACTGTTGATTCCGCAATAATGTTATAGACCTACTTGGTGTATTCGGAAAATGTACACCGGGTGTGCGTGCACGCGTGCATGTGCGTGTAGGTGTGCGTGCACGCGTGCATGTGCGTGCATGTGCGCGTGTGCACACAAAACCCAGGATCCCCCACCTTTTCATTGACAAATTAAGCACTGGATGTCAGCTATGCCCAAATATGGAGTTCCTTTCCAGGTTTGACCAAATAGGGATGTGTCCAAGAAGGAGTATAGGTAGGATACTACTGTTACGTCACATTATGTCATAATGTCCTCTTTAAAGCTTGGGCCCCTCGGTTCTCAGACACTGCCGCTTCATAAAGGCATGTTTCAGTCCTCCTTCATGAGATCCTTAGCGTTTTGTTGCTTAGTACTAAGTACTAAGTACTTAGTACTATTTAGACTATGTTGTAAACCTTCTGCAGAATAGCTCTGAATAGGCTGATAATTCAGATCTAAATTGACATAAACACATTCTATATCATATGCCTAGAATGAGTTGCCTTGGTAATCTTTGATCCGAAGGAGCTTCGAAGCAGCAATCATGGCTCTGGTTGCTGGGGTATTGCTCTGGCTTTTCGTGACAGTTTTGATGACATTAATCGTGCGGTTATGGAACGTTGTTAAGTCCGGCTCAAACTGTAAACCCGGAGTGAAAGGTCGCGTAAGCGTACTTGTCGTCGCCGGATCGGGAGGTCACACCGCCGAGATCCTCCGCCTGATGGGGGGTCTGTCCCCCTCCTACAACCCTCGCCACTACGTCGTCGCAGACACCGACGAGACGAGCGAGGGCAAAATCCATAGCTTCGAAAGCTCGGAAAGTCGCGCAGACGCAGAGTCAAAGTATGCCCTCCACCAGATCCCACGGAGTCGCGAGGTAGGTCAGAGGTGGGTTTCGTCCGGGGTCAGCTTCCTGAAGGCCCTTCTCCACTCCTTAGCTCTGGTGTTCAGGCTGCGACCTGACGTGATGCTGTGTAACGGTCCGGGTACCTGCGTCCCTCTGTGTCTGGCAGGGGTCCTACTGGGGGTCCTCGGACTGAAGAAGGTCCTGATCGTCTACACCGAGAGCGTGTGTCGAGTCGAGACGCTCTCGCTCTCTGGGAGGATCCTCTACCCCATCTCGGACTACTTCTTCGTGCAGTGGCCGTCCTTGAAGGAAAGGTATCCCAAGTCCATTTTCTGCGGGAGATTAGTTTGACACTACTTATAGGGCCGGAGCGGTGCACCAGTGCGAGGCCCCATTGAAATGTGTGGAATTATTATTTTGCTGAAAATGAATCGCGTTTTTGAGGACCTAAATATGCCGAAAAGGTTGCGCAACTTTGCACACATCTGTTGCAAAAACAAAGAACTCACTGTTTCAAAAAAGGCTGTGGCCTAATGGCTCAATAGTACCCCTTACAAAATGTCAACGTTGAACATCAGTAATCTTATTTTACAATAAATGCAAGAAATCTCTGTGTGTATTGTATGTAGTCCGTGTATCTCGAGAACCGTTAGTCCCACCGGCTTCAGATTCGGCGTGCGCGTTCCCCGCCACGGCGCGGAGTGCAGTGCCGGCCTCGACCCAACCCGATACGCGGTCTCTCCAGAACCGGTGCTAAAGCTGATGTCTGACATCAGGGTTTTCCAATACAGAGATCTCCATATATGGGCATAAAATGGACACAGACAGACAGATACAGATATCTCCATTATGGGCATAAATGGACACAGGCAAACAGATGGTCAAAACGGGTCCTATGACAACAGTTATAATGGGGTTTTCATTAAAGGGTGGGGCATTCATTCCCTATTTATATTGTTCCTGAGTAGGCCGGTCGCGGGTCGCCGACTAGACGCTCTGCCACCCGAAGCGCGGCCGAGCTTCTAGTACAGGACAATTCAACAAAGCACCGGTGTGCTGTACTGCAGCACACAAACAACATGACAAAGGGGACCCCCAGTGCACACTGTATTATACACTGGACATAGTTAAGTTGAAAGAAAATGTAACCCAGGGGAGCCAAGACTGTGTGCTAAAGCTTACAGCCCCCTCTAGTGTTGACGATTATATAGGCTATACAATGTTATTGCATTCACTGATTGACAGAAAACTTTATTAGAAGATTGAACAGGAGAACTACAGTTTCATGACAGTACAGTTCACTGGTACAAGGTAAACTAAAAGGAGATCCATGAAGTCCTATAATTAAGTAATGTACTTGGGTATATTTTGAGTTATTTGTACTTTAGGCCTACTTGAGTAGGCTATTTCCAATTTCCAATACTTTTACTTTTACTCCACTACATCTCAGATCCAAATATTGTAGGCCTACTTTTACTCCACTACATTTATTTGAAAACATTAGTTACTAGTTACTAGTGTTGGGCAATACTACTCAGGAGAGTAATAAGTTCAGCAATCTCTCTTGGCCTTTAAAACGAAAACAAAAACTAAAAGACAGCCGGCAAAAAAGTAATAAAAAGTAATATCTTATATATTTTTTACGAAGTAGGCTATAATGTTACTGTTTTGGCAGAGTAGGCTAATCCCTTACTTTACTCATTACTCATTACTTATTACTAAAGTAATGATATTACAGTAATATATTACTAGTAACTACTAGTTACTGCCCAACACTGCTAGTTAGGCTACTTTGTAGGTTGTAAAAACATACATTATCACTTCAGCCCTATAGACTTCAGCAAGTTCAGCTATTTGAAAATAACCGATCTACAAGCTCACAAGGCATCGCGATGTGACGGGTTATGAGCTTGTAGATCTGCTATTTTCAAATCATTTTATACATTTTGAAAGCATGAAATGGAAGATAGGCTAATATGTCTGCACTAGTCTGATCCTATTTAGATTACGTCCACCATTATACCGCAACGCCCCCTACAGGCGGAACTTTGTAGTAAGGGGGAAAATAATCACAGAAACATCCTCTTTAGATCTGTTCTCTAGTCTACAGTGTGAGAGAGGTGAGCTCAGGTGACAGTCACTGACAGGTGAGTGATATTTCTACCAATTTATTTATCCGACAAATTAATTACAAGTATGCCTGTATCAGGCTCATAGAGTGCAGGAGTTTGTTTTATAACAAATACAAATCTGTGTGGTGAGAAAGGGGAACTGACCCGTTTGACCAAGACTTCTCCATCAGAGAAAAAGAAAGTGACTGAAATCTCAGCCATGATGCAGCCGCATGCCCGCATCGTCGCATCTGATTTATTTGATTTGATAATTAAACTGTTGGAGTCTTTTGAATTGGAAACGAGGTCCAGGTCCTTCTATCCTAATGTAGGCTATAACATAACATTTAATTTGATCAATTATATTCGTAGGGTTTTCTCGGTTGGGTTAAATTGGTATCCCAACCAGAAAAAGTTACTCAATATTATAATAGCTGGAGACTTTCTTTTCTTTATTTTTTCTGTCTATACAAAAAATAGCAGATCACTGAAAGCTGTTTTTGAAAATCTTCGAAAAATCTTGAAAGTATTTTGTTGTGTTTTTTTCTTCTGGGGGTCTCTGGCACAACATGTTTTCAGATGGGGGTCCATGCACACACACACGCACGCACGCACGCACGCAGGCACGCACGCAGGCACGCACGCACGCACACACACACACACACACACACACACACACACACACACACACACACCAAAACCACCTACTGCTCTAGTGTAACAAACCAAAACAAAAGGAGGCACCACCTTATTGGTATGGTATGCAACATACCACTTTTATTAGAACCTCTGCCTGGCTTCTTGTAAATCATGTGATTCTGCACTCTTGGCACCATGAGCACACTTTTCATTTTTGTTATCATTGTATCATCTCCACCCTCTGTAAGAACAGTAAGTGTCAAGTCATAGCATGACAGAGTGCCGGGGGCCAGACCTGCAGTAGGTGAGGATTAGGAGTTTGGTGGCGGTGGTTGGTGCTGGAAAGTGCAGTCAAGACATTTACATACAATATGCATGTATTAATATATATATATATATATATATATATATATATATATATATATATATATATATATATATATATATATATATATATATATATATAAAAAACACATATATATGATTATGAAAACAAACAAAAGATGACAACAAAAATATAGTGAGCAGAAAAGACAGAACAAAACATTGTTTTGGACAAAGCAAAGACGTGATGCTACTATTAGTCAGTGTCAGTATTAACCCCTTTCACTTTCACTTTACAAGCTCACTGCTATGTTTGATGCTTTTGTGACAGTATGAAGAAGTAGAATTGTGATTAACGATTTAAGTGTGTGAAGTGGGCTTTGTAGAAAGTCATAGACTCATATTTAATAGTTTTACCATCATTTCATACAAAAATAGTAGAAATAGCTGATCTACAAACTCATCATATTGCGATGCGTTGAGAGCTTGTAGATCTGCTATTTCCACTATTTTGGGATTCTTTTCTTTTTTAAATGTATGCATTTTTTTCAGGATTATGCAAAATGATTGTGATTTATCTCAAATTGATTCATCGTCACCACCATAGCGTTTTGACTTGTGAAATGAGGCCAACAATAGAACGCTCCTGGAATAACACCAATAATTTACGGGATAATTTACACATAGTGAAACTGAAAGTTTCTGAAAGTTTCACTAGGAAACTGAAAATACGAAGGAAGTGGCAGTAAAGGTGCTGCGAGACAGTGGTACTCTAGATTAATTTGTGCGTGCGTCTGTATTGCCATTTTCATCTAGAACTGGCACAGGGGAGACCATGTTGAAAGTTTCACTATGGCTGTACCTGATCCAGTATAAATACAGGGATCTCAGACATATTTTCTCCTCACAACATATCTCTCTCTCTCACACTCAGCAGATCTCACAGCAGGTAAGGAAGGACCATGCATGCACAACACACACACACACACACACACACACACACACACACACACACACACACACACACACACACACACACACACACACACACACACACACAGACACCTTTTTCAGTGTACCATAATCTTTTCATATCTTTATTTTTTATACAGGTGCAGCCAGTATTAGCAGTGCTTACAGTATACAATACATTCACTGTAAGTTGTGATTCCTATACATTTTTATTGCAAATTTACAATGCAATTTGATGCCCCGGATGCTGAAGTTAAAACATTATAATAATTATTAATATTATGTAGCGTAATAAATGCTTTGTAGTGTTTATATATTACTGCAAAAATCATGTGGGAAAGTACTGTTTTAGTAATTTTACAAATTCCTTACGACAAAAATGGACTTAACTTTAACCACTTAACACATCAGTAACTTTCCTTTTCCAAAGGAGTACTCCATGATGACATCGGTGCCGCCACCTTCACCTACCGGTACCAGTGCAGAGTTTGATTATGACTACGAGTCACCAGTTCCATACAGCATCGACAAAACCACCTCACCGTTGACCATTAACCAAGCAGGGTATGTCTAGGGATGTGATATTAAAATGTCATGTCACGATTATTGTGACCAAAGAAATTGTTATTTACGATATCGCGATAATCAAAATATCCCCAACATCCATTATCGGGTGGAACATTTGCCAAAAAATAACCGATCTACAAGCTCACAACATGTTGCAACGCGATGCCTTGTGAGCTTGTAGATCTGCTATTTTTGGGAAAAGAGATTTGGTAGAGAAAAACAAAGAAAAACGTTTTATCAAGTACATTATTTCCAGGTCCGTTTGACCAATTATAGAGGGTTTAAAACGATACGAGATATGCATCTCGGCAAATAAAAGGTGAATTGATCCCAGTGCATGACGGATTCATGATAAAAAATATGGAGGTTTAAATTTAAACCTCCATACGATTATAGAATGTTTTTTTATCACGATAAACAATAATAATATCGTCCCATCCCTAGGTATGTCGCCCTGGCTGTGATAAACGTGGTCATCTTCCTGCTAGGGGTTTTGGGGAATGGCCTGGTCATCTGGGTCATTGTCTTCAAGATGAAAAAGAAGACAATGACCACGACTTGGTACCTCAGCCTGGCCATCTCCGACTTCATCTACTGCGCAATTCTCCCTTTCAACATCATTCTGATGGTAACAGAATCTTGGATCTTTGGACTTTTCATGTGCAAGTTCACCTCCTTTGTCTTGTTCCTCAACATGTTCAGCAGCATTTTCCTCATGGTGATCATCAGCCTTGACCGTTGTGTGACTGTTGTGTTTGTGTTTTGGGCCCAAAGTGGTCGCACGGTGAAAAGGGCGGCGGTTGCAGTTGTCATTGCCTGGCTCTTTTCTGTGGTGCTGAGCATCCCCTCCTTTGTGGTTCGCGACATTTGTGACGTTACATCCGACGACGATAAGCAGGTTATTAAATGCTACAACAATTATTCAGTTCTACCAAACAGCTCTGTTAGTATTCCTGTTGTTCGATTCGTTCTAGGCTTTGTAGTTCCACTGGCAATCATCACTGTGTGTTATCCTATCATCATTGTAAGTTTGCGGAACCAGGGGGCCAGGATCACTAAGCAATTCAAAGTCATGACGGCCCTGATAGTTATATTTGTCATCTGTTGGCTCCCCTACCACATCTTTGTTTTACTGGACATTAACAACAGTCACCAAGCATTCATTACGACTGGGACCATCATATCAGGGACTCTTGCGAGCGCAAACAGTTGCATGAATCCATTTCTCTATGCGTTCATGGGCGAAGAGGTTAAGAAAACTCTGTGGAGCTCTTTCGTTTTAAAAATCGCAAATTCTTTAAGTGAAGAGAAGAAGTACAGTCAAACAACATCTACATCTCAAAATTGTGTGACTGACATCAAGCCAACGGTGCCGGAGATGAGCTGTCCACAGGCGGACTGACGGACGGACAGGCGGTGCGAAACATAGTCTCGGCCATGCCTTTCAGCCTGGCGGAGACAATGATGATGGTGGTATTTGTAAAACAAATAAGGTATTGAATATTTCACTGTATGCGCAATCTTCTAGATATGAACATTTTGTATTATATTAGGCCTACAGAAGAAAATGAACTTTACACAATATTCTTCTTTTTAAATGAATCTCTAGTTGTCTCTATTGACAAGTGTGGAGAGAATGTATTTGTATATATTCATGTTTTACTTTTCTCACCAATGAGCCGTATCACAGGATTAATGCAATGTAACATGCTTTAATGGGACTACTGTCTTCAGTTGTGCAGTGCAGTGTACAATGCTGGAATCTGTATGACAGAAGCATTTGATAATTGGAACTGAAAATCAATGGGTCTCTTATGTATAGCTTGTATTACACAAAGCAACTAACAAAAGATGTTCTCTTTTGTTAGTTGTTAGTTTTGTTTTGTTAGTTCCTTTTTAATAAATGAGGAAATTCCATTTTATGAATTCCATTCTCTTTAGATGCAGGTATAATTATTAGCAAAGGATTATTACACTGAAGCAGACAGGTTATACTGTACATTTCAATGCAGTAAAAATAACAAATTATATCCTATTGACACCACACCCTGTCTGACTCATTCCAATTGTTAGTGAAACACAGATCTGTACTCTGGCCAGGAGCTCAATTTCTCACCCACTCCTAGAATAGACTTCCCCTTCTGAAGAGGAAATTTGGCCATTGGAAAACGTGATGTTTGGCATTGATATGGCATGGCCCTCAAGAATGCTTGGGTTGTCTGAGTGTCCAGTCACACCTTCCCAGTGGTGGACAAAGTAAGCATTACCACAATATAGAAATACTCCTTTGCAAGTAAAGAGTCTGGTATTCAAAATGTAAGGCTACTTGAGTAAAAGTACCAGTAAGACTCCCTAATCGGGAGATAAGCGACCGTAGGTGGCTTATCTCCACAAATAGGGCAAAAATTTGTTTTTCCAAAATCTTCCTGATCCATGTTGATGACATGAGTGTAGACATGCTGTATAGTGATATTCGTGATTTTAGGGCAAAAACTGTAGGAGCAGTGTCCCAAAATGTGTTTTAAAAATCGGCCTGAAGGTGGCGCTAGAATAGGGCCATGTGAGAAATGAGGGGTGGGGTCTCCGCGTTGCCTTGGCGGACGAATAGGTACCGGCCCCGGCTCTCCCGGACGCTCCTAGCCCGAGTTATGGCATTTTATGTGCGCTGCAGTGGCAGGGGGTCCTCCACTGGGGGCGCCACCACTTTTGCATCCGTTCTGGAGCACCAGGAGTCGGTGGTCCCCGGGAATTCCCCGTGAGCAGCCCCGTTGGGGTGGTCATTTGGTCATTTTTGCACATTTGGTCATTTTTTACATCTGGGGGTCCCCCAGGGACCTGGGGGTCCCTGGGGCTCCGGGGGTCCTTGGAGGTTGTAGTTTGGCAGTCAAGGAGTGTGTGTGCAAAATTTGGCATGGATGGGGGCAACGGTTGTGGAGATATGAGCAGGGCAAAAGTGTGACTGACTGACTCACTCACAGACAGCCCGTGGAGGTTTTGGTAGTAAATGCGACCTACGGTCGCAACAAAAGTACAGGCATCAAAAACTTAAAGGGATAGTTAACCCCCCATTTTTTTTTCGTATCGATTAGCCTACTCACCCCATGGAGACTTGAATTCATCTATATATTTTTTTGTTTTGTTTTTGTCGCATTCCTAAACCAATAATTTGATGACCAGCAGTGGTTGAGACACGAAGAGCCCGCTTTGTTTCCTATGGAGACACAAAGAGTCTCCTCAAATTATTGGCTTAGGAATGCGACAAAAACTGAAAAATCAATTCTCCATGTGGTGAGTAATCAATAGAAAAAAATACACTTTGGGGGCACCCGCTGGCCTACCAGTCCGTAGCCTGACAGCGTGTCACTGGTTCGGTTCCCGAGCCCGACCAGAATTTCGGCGTGTCACTCCCCGTCTCTCTCCCCATTTCCTGTCAGTCTACTGTCCTGTCACTAAAGACATAAAAGCCCATAAACATATCTTTTAAAAAACAAAAATAGCAGATCTACAAGCTTTGCTGCATGACACCTTGTGAGCTCGTCAGTCTATTTTCTGTGAAATCTTTCCCAATCCCCGCAATACGGATGCTGGGGTTTAAACGCATTGGGAAGCCTTTTAGAAAATGAGTTGTAGATTACAGACAACTCTTTCTTAAACGGAAGGTTTCTGAGGCCAGCAGGAAAGATTACTTTATACAGCACATTACAGCTGGTCCCAAGAGCCATGCACCATTCGTGACGGGCTTGACATTAACTTTTTTGAGGCACTTGTCCTTTCGATAAGTACATTTCCCATGCACTTGTCTGGGCACAAAAGTCACTTGTCCGGATAAAAAAACATTTCACAGTAATTTCTTTCTTAAATGCATGCATAGGAGTCAGTCTGAAATAGAACAAATAAAAGGACTGCTAACGACCCCCCTTGCTCCCTCCACCCCATAGTATCGCCAGTCCATAGTCTGCATACTGCTAGGAATGTCATAGAAAAAGTGAAACCCAGAGCCACTTGTCCAACGGACAAGTACATTTTTAATGAGCCTTGTCCAGAAGGATGTATTACTTGTCCCGGACAACAGGACACAACTTAATGTCAAGCCCTGCTGTTTTTAATGCAAAAAGCACAGTATTTTTGTTGAGCGGTGCTAACGGCTCCAATACATGACTTTGTGTGTATGTCCATGTGTTTTTTTTCCATTATATCAAATACTGATGTCTTATGTCCCTATCCTGTGATGTCATGTGGATCTATCATCATCAGCACCTCTCACTTCACACAGGTGTGATTTCAGGCGGGAGGCTTCAAGTACCTCCAGCAAAAAAGAAGGGTTACAAGACATCATTTGTGCCAACTGCAGTAGAAATTTTAAATAAGAAAATGTTTAAATAGTTCCAACCCCTACAGCCCTTGATCACTGCTATGTTATGGGATGCATTTTATATAGTTTTTAATGCATTTGTGTATTCTATGTATGTTTTATTGTTGTATACTGAATGACTGCCTGTGTGCCGAAGACATATTTCCATTTTATGCAAATTTGATGGACAATAAAGTTTTCTTATCTTATCTTATACCCAAAATGGTTATTATTAATCGATTATTTATTAAATTATCTATGTATTTTTTTTAATAATCCATTAAAATCAAGTACTAGTTCGATTTACTGCTGCACCCCTAAAACAAAGACAAACTGGTCATTTTAAAGAAAAAAATAAAGAATTTATTCACCTTCATACAGTATACGGCATAACAATATCCCTAGTAATTCTTCATATTAATAATATATGCAGTTTATACATCACTCTTTGTATTGCCCATATATTAACAGTATTGTTCCTCAATACAATTTCTACAGTTCGATCTTCTTTCCACTCAAAGAGCAATAGATTTCTCATTAGAAAACATTTCTGCATAATGCAAATTCAAAAGAAAATATATACAAAAACAAAAGGTAATTAAATTAAAAAGACATGCGACCCGACCGTTGCAGTGCATACATCCTGACAATTCACTTGTCAGCTTTACCTTTTTAATCGGCTTTCATTGCTATACTAGTGTACCGACAGTATATAATATTATGCTATAACTTAGATCACATAAAATAGTTTCCACACAATAAGTTAGATCTAGTTTTGAACTACTCAACCATAAAACAGGTTTGATAGTCTCATAAGCCTGTCCCTCTTGTTTTGTGTTGTCTGAATAGCTTTTTGGTCAGAGTTGGTTAAGTTTAACAACTTAAAAACCCTAAAAAAAAACATAGTTGACCGGGGTCCCCCAGGGCTCTACACTTGGTCCCCTCCTTTTCCCTATTTTCGCGGAATGCTTGTCTATTATGATAGATACCCATAATAGATAAGCTACAGGTAGGGTTCATGGGGTTATGTCACATGTGAATGTGGCCCCGTTGATGTATATGAATACAGGTACATCTACCAAAAAAATATATATATCGCGGAAAGCCTTTTTTGCAATGTAATTCAAAAAGTGAAACTATTATTCTAGATTCATGACACAAAGACAAATATTTCAGGCCTGTCGTCGTCTTGATATTTACGGCATACAGCTCATATCAACCCTGTATCTCAAAAGTCTACCTCAATCTTCTTACATTACAATAACCAGAATAATACTAAACACATTTCTTTTTATGTATTTGTGTCCCTACACACATTCCTTACATGCTTGTACTATTCCACACAATATCATTTTTTCTTTTTAGATGCACCTGTAATCCTTTTAGACAACTCTTTCTTAAACACACACAGACAGTGTGTGAAACAAAAGGTTTCTCTAGCCAGCGGGAAAAGCTTAGGTCATACAGTACATTACAGCTGGTCCCAAGAGCCACGCCACATTCATTTCTAATGCAAAATATGCATCGCGTGCATATCTGATAGGGGGGGAAAAAACACGAATGACAACGTCCTGAAAATGAACATGGAAGAACAACATTGCACGGAGCCAAACACTCCACAGACAGCAGTGTGTGTGCGCCCTGTCTGGCTCTTTAATTCCAGCCAGGTTCTCTTCTCGTCTCCATAGACAAATTCCAACACTCAAAATCTCTGCCCCCCTCGCCTCCAGTGTGGCAGTGTTACAGTAAAACTGGTGACCTGTCCAAATATGTGACCACTGACCAACCACCCTTGTGGATTTGTTCAGTAACAGAGGTTATAGGTTTAACTTAAAGAGGTGACCCCAGCCTTCGCGGTGGCCGGCCACAGACTCCAGAACGCCTTGCCACTGCACATGCGCTCTGCATTGGAGGTTTTTAATCCTTTACTAAAAACTTTTTTTCTCACTGGCCTTAAATGCCGTTTGCCTGTGTCTTGCCCTCACTGTATACCTCCTGTTATGTTATTTTATCAATTCTCTTTTCTCTTTTGTTGTTCGTTTGTATTTTTAATTAGGCCTGTGCAGCACTTTGGGTGGACCTTGGTCGTTGGAAATGTGCTATACAAATCAAGGTTGAGTTCGAGAAAAAGTCCATTTACGCTTGGACATAACCTGACGTTACATGCAGTCCACAAGACGTGCGGTCGCGCATTTTGGCAGGTCACCAATTTCCCCATGAAGCGGCCACGCCATGAGAAGGGGGGGGGGGGGAGACCATTGGGATCTGTCTCTGCAGATCAGACTGCAGAGAGAGAGAGAGAGAGGATGAATGAATGGGGATGAGGAGAGGCTCAGTGTGGAATTGAGCCGTTTTGGATCAAATAAAAATAATAAACGGGAGGATTTCAGTGTTGATCAGACAGTGCTTTGGTAAACATTAAATTCTGGAAGGATCTCTTACTTTAACGACAGTAAAAAAAAGGGACTGGATTCAATGAACATAGACACAATGCCATAGGCCTGCTGGGATACAGCCTTACACGTGTACTGCCTATTATAAGAGCAGTTATTCTCAACCCCTTTCATTCCATACCGTTTCTTATCTCAGGTACCCCAAATGTACACTTTTGGGGTACGTCATTTATCTCTGAGAGTGTACAACATGTCAAGAGTTGTACACTCTCAGGGTTGCAGACGCGTTAAGGGACCCCCTGGTGGTCCCTGTACCTGCCTTTTAGAAACAGTGCTGCAGGGGACAGTACAAAACCGTGCTACATTATTTCCTGTAGAATTCAGTTCAATCCAGCCCAAGTTAACACAGAAATCCTCTCCGTATCTTCATCATAGATTCAAATCATCGTTTGCATAAAGTTTAAAGTATTGCTGACATATAATAAAACCAATCTCTATAATAGTATAATATTTCTATACAGTACATATATTGGACTATATACACACAAACAAATTTACTGCAGTGGTAACGTTTTTTGACATCAACCTGCAAAACTATCCTCAAAATTATCTTCACCCCCCCCCACCCTCCCCCCTAAGATCAATTAACATTGTTAATAAGAATCTAAAACCATTTTTTTCCTCCAAACGTTTTACAAACATTAGCGAGTTGGTTTTAATAAGACCACTCTGACGCATGAGAGCACAGCATAAAATCGCTTTTCTATCCCCAACAATCTTCAAGAAAAAGTCCTGCCCCCCCACCCCACCCCCAAATCAGCAGCAAACGGAACAGTCTACATCCTTTAGCTACAAAATCCCTAAAGCTTGTTCATGCTAGGTGAAGGTGCAGCCCCCACAATAGGTCACATAAGGCAGTGTGTCCACAGCACAAAGCGTTTCTTCAAAGCTGAAAACGCCAAAGGCGCCGCCCGCCTACAAACGCTTCCAAGTTCGAGTTGAAAAATATTTCAGCTCTCAGCAAGCCACGCGTGAACGTTGCCACGCGCGAACGTTGCCACTTGTTTGCGTCGAGTAGGGATGGAGCTCGAAACCCTGATCCCATTAAAAAACTCGATAACACATTTATGGAGAAACCGGTATCAATAAGCTTTGGGCTTGTCAAGCCTGTTATATAGCGGCCATGACGTCATGTTTAAACGCAGAATATGTCGTCTCACGCGAAACCGCGTTTTAGTGGGCTCGGTAAAAGCCTGGATCAATAAGCAGGTTTGTTAAGGTGCTCATTATCAACACAAATGAACAGGTCCATCCTTATTCGCGAGTGGAAACAACACACTGCTGGGTGTTTCCAACACGGTGTAAATATGCAGCGCTTCCGTTGAAAAGAAAACAAACTAAAGAAAAAGCTTTGGTGGACACACAGCCTAAAATGTTATCTTCTCTCTCTTTTCTTCTTTGTGTAATATTAGGTCTTTGTTCAGCTAAATATCATGTATATATTATATTTATGTACAGTAATACAACTGAGAAAACACAGTGCACCATAAACTGCTCTTACTCTATAGTTTCTGCTTTAAGCTCAACAGTGAAAGCTACTGTATTCATGCCTACAGTCAAGCATCGTTTTCTTTTTTATAGTGCGTCTCTACTGTACTGTAGGTTAACATTGAAACCTAAAAGCTAGCGTTAGGGTTATTATGTGGAAGAGAGATGTGTTGACATGGCTTTTTTTTTTTCATTCTCAGCTACGACTGGCCAGCAGGACATAAAAGTATACATGCTTCATATTTATGATAAACCATACATTGTTACGATCGTTTACAACAGACAGAGCGAGCATTCTGGATGAATCAGAGACTACGCAACGTTAAGCACAGAGGTTCCCAACCTTTGCTTTCCTTTACATCTATCAAAAGCGCGAGCGCGAGCGCACACACACACACACGCACACGCACACGCACACGCACACACACACACACACTACTCCTCCAGATACAACTTGCTATTTTTGAATTTGTTTCGCGACATTTAGAAAATCTTTTTGACCTTTTCTTTCAATATATAACGACGTGCCTAAAATAGGTATGCCAAGTTGAAAGTAGTATGCCTATAAAAAAGTATATTATGGTTTTGTTTAACACAGACTCATAGAGAGAGAGAGTTGTGGCACGCTTTGATCTCGCCACAAGCTGGGACTCTATTGCCTATAGTTCCAAACATTGGAACTATGGCATTGAGATAGACAGAGCATTTCCGCTTTCCATTCTTACAATGGGAGTCAACGCTAGTGTCGTCACTCTCATACTAGACCACGCTGGTTTAACCCCCCAAAGGTTGGGAACCACTGTGTTACTTAGCAAAGTCTTGTAAATCCCGCCGGGGTGTTTTTTCCACCGCCACACATCACCACCAAAAACAACCCACAGCTGACAGTCTCAGCGTTACGGGTAGCTCAACGCGCCCACACCGCCCTATAGCCAGAGCTATGCCGGTCCAGGCTTTTAGCGTCTCGTTAGCGCCTCTGTTCTGTTGCAAAAATCAGTGCAATAAATGCTTCATTGACGGGGGAAGAAACTCTGCGCTTATAAAGTCCGTCCTGCGTCTGAGAAAACCGTGTGCTTTAAGAGTGCGTTTTGCTTGTTGTGGAGCGTTGTTGTTGTTGTCTCTGTGCGAGTCCTGGTGGAAATAAATAAAAAGTCTGCACATGATTACCTTTGTGTGAATGCTTTTTTCCCCCTTGCTTTTTCTTTACGAAGTAAGGCGCAAGGAGAGCCAAGTCAAGCGGTAGGTAGGTAGGAAGGTAGGTAGGATGATGCAATAATGAGCTGGTCGGACAATCTAAACGAATGACAGATCACCCAGGGATCATCAGAGCACACGTGTGCTGCACGCACACACACACACGCACACACTGAAGACAAAACATAAATAAAATTAAATAAAACTCCTTAAAGCCCCCAATCATCATCATCATATTACACACACTCTTTGTTTCCTCACTCCCCTTGGCTCTGTGGGTTGGGACCGTGTTAGTGCGCCTGTCCCCCAGCAGGGGGCAGCATTCCTCTCTCTCTCAGGTGGGAGTGCAGGGTGTGGAAGATGGTGAGCTGCTGTTCGGGCTGCAGGACCAGCAGCTGCTGCAGGACTTTACTGGGGTTGGGTCCCCTGGTGGAGAGAGAAAACACAGGACTTTACTGGGGTTGGGTCCCCTGGCGGAGAGAGAAAACGCAGGACTTTACTGGGGTTGGGTCCTCTGGTGGAGAGAGAAAACACAGGACTTTACTGGGGTTGGGTCCTCTGGTGGAGAGAGAAAAAAGGACTTTACTGGGGTTGGGTCCTCTGGTGGAGAGAGAAAAAAGGACTTTACTGGGGTTGGGTCCTCTGGTGGAGAGAGAAAACAGGACTTTACTGGGGTTGGGTCCCCTGGTGGAGAGAGAAAACAGGACTTTACTGGGATTGGGTCCCCTGGTGGAGAGAGAAACAGGACTTTACTGGGGTTGGGTCCCCTGGCGGAGAGAGAAAACAGGACTTAACTGGGGTTGGGTCCCCTGGCGGAGAGAAAACACCCATGGATCAACCCGTTTAAACCTGGAGAGCGCTTACCTTCTCATACCCTTCAATCCAGGAAAGATTTTAGATTGATTGCTGCTGTGTACAGTACAGCTCACTTCAAGGGAATAAGGTTTGCTCAACTCAAGGACAGTCTGGGGAGGTTCAGGATATATTGGGTGCAGATTCACACATAGAAAGGAATGTACAATCTGCACTTTCTTTAAGTCTTAGCCGGAGTCTTTTTTTAATAATGATTAGGATCCGCAGCAGCAGTCTATCCAACAGACACGTTTCTGCCCGCAGGCCTTCGTCATTGTTAGAGCAGTGTTAGTCCACTAACACTGACGATGGCCTGCGAGAATCGAAACAGAACGGTGGATTTCCGTTGCACCCCTGCTACAGTATGTTCAGCGGCGCTCACCTGATGAAGCTGGCTATGTAAACGTGTGTGAAGGTGGCCACGAGGTACTGGCAGTCGAAGCGGTCCATGATGCCACCGTGGCCCGGGATGGTGTTGGCAAAATCCTGACGGGAGGACACAACACGACAGCTTGTCAACACAATGGCCAGAGCAGCTTAACAATCCCTGTGTGCGTGTGTGTGTGTGTGTGTGTGTGTGTGTTTTCCATTTTCCATAATTACAAGTCATTGTCTCTGAACAGAAGAGATGCTGAAAAATACCTCTAGCCCAGCAACAAAATGCTGGTTTCTAAATTATCAGTGATTTAGACACTAAACGGCATCGACGGGACAACTAGAAGAATAAGGTGCCACAAATGATGGCTCCTAGTCTGTTGTCACTGCGTTATTGATTGAATTCACAGCCTGATTACAAGGTCAAAGGCTTAAGCCAGAAGGCATGACTGTCATGGAAATGCACTATTATATATGTTATAAACTGGAGTGCTTTTGTTTAGCCCGCAAGGGTAGGCTACGCATCCGTTTTGACAGGCAGTCCACATGGACCAGTGTTTTTCTGTGTCCCACCAAAATGTTCCACAAATATGGCGTTTTTGCCTAAATAATGAACTGTGTGTGTGTGTGTGTGTGTGTGTGTGTGTGTGTGTGTGTGTGTGTGTGTGCGTGCGTGTGTGTGTGTGTGCTTTGACTGTAAGCTGTACTGACTTTGATTTTAAAGGCTCGCTTGAAGCCGCTAGCGAAGAAGCCGCCAAACGGGCCGATGAGAGAGGCGAACGACGACAGGAATATGCTGTGGATCTGGAAGGGGAACAGGTTGACCGTCTTCTGCACAGGACACCAGACAAAACACACATGCAACGAAATTATTACTCATTTCAACATGTGTTGTTACAGTGTTAATCTCTCGAGACAGCCTCAGAGTCGCTACGCTTCTGAGAGACAGACCTAGTGGGCGTCGCCCTTTCTTTGATCTGGGTTCCCAGATTGTTACAGTGTTAACATCGTTACAGTACAGCATATTTGATATTTCTTTAGCAGAGAGACAGTTCCAGAGTGAACACTGTGAAAGAATGCAAGAGAACAATATACTCCATAATCAATCATTAAAGTGTATATTATATGATATGATAGGCTGCAGTGGCAGTGGCTCAGGAGGTAGAGCGGCGCGGCCGTCTTGGAATCCAAAGATTCCAGGTTCGATTCCCGGCTCCTCCTCCTGGCTATGTGTCAAAGTGTCCTTGAGCAAGACACTGAACACCTAACTGCTCCCGGTGAGCAGGTTGGTGCCTTGCATGGTTTCCTCCTCCATCGGTGTGTGTGAATGTGAAGTACATTGAAAAGTGCTTTGGAGAAAAGCGCTATATAAATGCAGTCCATTTACCATGATAGCGCCACGCAATGCCATTCCCTGAATGTTGCATTGATAGCAAATAAGTCCTCAGATATCCATCCAATTATGTTCATGACATCAGTGGTTAACACATCCAACCCCGAGTTTGTATAGGTACCTTACCTGTGCCAACCCCGAGTTTGGGCCGTTTTTGAAGATTTATTATTATTTATTCATTTTCAAAAATTTCTTTTTTCAAAAATGTTTTTTGGACCTCCAAAAATGTAGGCATGATCGCGATCGCGAAATTGCATGTTTAACCCCCATAACAAACCCCATCTTTCAAACATGGCAGCCATGTTTGTTTACATAATGTAAAAACATAATAAAGCAATAAGCCACAAGAGGCGAGTGGTTACCGGGGGAGTATACACCGGCTGAGAGGCGTTGGGAAACACGAGGCGCAGCCACAATAATTGCAACATGAAAATCATAGCATTGCATTATTTAAAGAAAAAAGTACACTTCTCCGCCACCAGGAAGAGACATTTCCTTGCGTTTACCAGTCACATCCAGGAATGGAACTTACGGAAGGCAGTGTGTGTTTACAAAGTCACGTCATTCTTTTTGCCAAAAAAATAGGGAAACAACACTTGTGTTAGATCAGTCTCATGTTAAGAACCATATTCGATCCATACACATGTTTATTTTCATCCAGATTTAGCTGCTATGTGGGTGAACAAAACATCAAAAACGCTAGCATAGCAACCTAAGCTAAACAGCCGAGTGGTGCCTGGAGAATAGAGGGCGCTTGTTGCCTTTACAAGCCCCGCCCGGAGCCATTCAGTCACTGTCCTATGCATGTGGGCGGTGCTTAGAAGCACCCGCACGGCAGGATTTGAGAGGAAATCAAACGCTCGCTTCTCTAGTTCAGCCTCACGGCACAGTGGAAAGAAATAACGCACCTGGCTTTGATATAAACTGATTCAAGGTGTGGGTTACACTCTCAGGTATACCATGGCAACCAGCCAATCAAAATCAAGGAATGGAACTAGCCGTTTTAGAATAAAGCAATAAGTCACAAGAGGCGAGTGGTTACTGGGGTAGTATACACCGGCTGAGAGGCGTTGGGAAACACGAGGCGCAGCCGAGTGTTTCCGACCCTCTCAGCCGGTGTATACTACCCCGGTACCCACAAGCCTCGCGTGGCTTATTGCTTTTCTAAAACGGTCACAATATTGCAACATGAAAATCATAGACATGTACCAATTAAAACTGTTCTATTTCACTAATAATACACAATAAGGTCTGCTCTGCAAGAAAGTATTTCCCGGCCAGGCTGCAGAAACAACACAGGTGCAGATAATTGGTGCACTGTGGAAATAAATAACGCACCTGGGTTTGATATAAACTGATTCAAGGTGTGGGTTATAGTCTCATATACCACAGCAACCAGCCAATCAGAATCAAGGAATGGAACTAGCCGTTTTAGAATGGCTGATATCTCATGAATGCCTGAACGGATTTCCAAGCGGATTTCTTTTGTTTGAAAGCTGTGAACAGCGTGCACACACATGGTGCATGATCTAGGCATGGGAGTGCATGATCCGTGCACTATGAATTACATGGAAGTCTATGGAGACCATGGCATCTTGGTCCTTCAAAGAGATTTAATTGATAGCTACAAATGTGTTAACATTATAGCATAGCTAACAGCTCTTCATCTCCCTGTTCACCTGGGTTTCCAAACAATCTACCATCTGGAAGAAACTGCCTGGATTAATTTGACAGGGCGTGTGTTGCTATGCTAGATGCTACATGCTAAGTGGCTGTATGTCTGTGTGTCTCTCTCTTACCCAGCCCAGGGTGTTGTGGATGACGGCTGGGAGCGTGTACTCCTGCACGACGAAGATGTCGGGGGGCTCACACTCCACCGTGAACCTGTTGGTCTCGCTGTCGTAGCCCACCGGACACGTGAAGTACTGGAACTGACCCATCAGCGTGGCCAGCTGGGAAACACAAATTGTTGCGAGGCGTTGTGAGCATGTAGATTTCCACAATAGAACCGTGTTATACAAAATGTAATGCCTCAACTCTTAGTTCTCGTCAGGGTGGGGTGTCCCCAGTTAAAATATGATTATTTTGGGGGTCGTGGCCTGAAAAGGTTGAGAACCACTGTCTTAAGGTATTGATTCTTTTTTGGGTCCCTGTTGCCAACTTTCTGTCGCCTCTGATTCTGTGTGATCAATTATTTTCTGTTTGGATATAGTGTTTAACACTGCACAGGGGTTCTCATTGAAATATCTCTCCGCTCCTGTTCTCAGACGATTGCGCCACAAAAGAAAGAAAGGGATTTGATTGAAGGTAACAAAATTCACAGAATCGGATGGAACAGAAGGTTTAGCTTCTAACATCGCTGGCAATGTTCAGGAAACAAATCTATAGCCTTCTAAGTAAGGCTGCACAATACAATTCTCAGTGTTTATTTAACTCAGAGCATATTTGGAACCAAACAGATCCTTACCTGTCTGTAACTCTGAGTCTGAGAGTGTAGAAATAGACCCTTATTACAGGTTCTGATTGCATACTCTTATATTAACACTGAGGATTCGACTATGTAAGTCAGTGGTTCTCAACCAGGGGTCCGGGGGCGACCAGTGGTCTGTCCTTGAGGGGGTCCCAGGTGGTCCCCAGCTAAATGATGGAGAGTTGGTAACCAAATGGACCCTTGTGTAGATCTTTAACACTTGAGAGTGTAAAATGAAACCAATGTTGCTCTCTCAAGAGTTACATTATTGTTAAACATCTACATTACTTAAAGAATTGTTATTTTTGATCAACGTTTGCCTGTTATCTCTCCTATGATACCACACCAATACAGCATAGAATTATGGACAAAATCTTATCCAACGATGATACGATTGATATGGCTCCTTCATTGTATCACAGTATATACGATCTCTGAAAAGGCCTATCGTTTGAGACATTGTATCGTCTCAACGATATTTATCACCAGATCGCCCACCCCCAGTGTGAATGAGTCTCACCTACAGAATGTACAGTGTGTGGGGGTGAACATGCAGCACTCAGTGTGAAGGAGTCTCACTCACCAAGAAGCCAAAGACCACCGTGCCTAAGAAGCCCCCGATGAAGCCCTCCCAGGTCTTCTTGGGAGACAGCTGGAGGGTGGACACAACAAACAAAACATCACAAATTGTCACTTTAGTGCAGAATGCAAATACCCTCTATACCAGTGGTTTTCAAAGTGGGTGACGAGGCACCCTGGGGTGCCGTGATGCCAGTCCAGGGGTGCCACGAGATAATTTGATAATATTTGGAATTCATCAATACCACTATCACTTCACTATGCTTAGTAAGACAGACCTGATTTGCATTGTACTTGATGAGTTCTTTTTCCATCTACGACAACTCTCTTCACCAAAAATAGCAGATCTACAAGCTCACAACGCCTCACAACGCGTCACAACGCGTTGTGACGCGTTGTGACTGTGAGCTTGTAGTTCGGCTATTTTTAGTGAACCTTCCCACCCCGAATAGGCATGCTGGGGCTCAAGTGGTTAAACATCAAGTATAACTTTATTTTCAGTCAGTTCTGATGAAACGGATATTTCTCCAATATGATGTAAGATTCAAAATATTAACAGTGTAATTCAGGGGTTGCCATGGATGAAAAAGTTATTTACTTTACAGGGGTGCCCTGAGTCATAAAAGTTTGAAAACCCCTGCTCTATACACTTAAACTTTATGTTGGGTTGTTTACTTTTGAGTGAAAAAAAAACAAAACACTGCTCTGGAGAGCCAGAGCTTTGACCCACCTTGATCAGCGGAGTCCTTCCGAAGAAGAAGCCGAACAGGTAGGCAAAGATGTCGTTACTGATCACTATGGAGACGGGGACGATGAACCTGGAATGAATTAGCACATCGTTAATGTCACCGGGTACACAGGAGTTTATTCAAATGATGCATGTGAAATGAGAACAATGTGTCTTGGTGGAAGAAGTTATTCAAATCCAAGGTTCACCTACATTCTTAACAATACATTTTCAAAACCTTTCCCAAATTATTTTACCCCATTTCCAGGCCTATATCAATCATAACCCTAACCGAGTCTAGGCGTAGCCTCGCGTAGCCAGGCTTACTCATCTGCGAAGAGAAAAGCCTGGTGACAATATCAAGCAGAGACTGTTCAACTTCCGCCGTGAGAATTTCCACGGAAGACTACAACGCATGACGTAACTTCTGTTAAACACTTCCGCCACTTCCGCTAGAACCAACCAGAAGTCATATTGTGGCCAGGGTGGTCTAGGCGTGGCTTGCAGAGGTAGGTGAGATACAGGTAGGAGGGATGGGACAATAAGCCATATTATAGTTTATTGAATAAAAAACACTCAGGATAATCGTATCGTAGAGATTTAATTTATCGTGAAATCGTCTTCCGGCATGCACTGGGATCAATTCACCTTTTATTTGCCGAGCTGCATATCTGGTACCATTTAAACCCTATATTGGTAAAATGTACTTATAATATACGTACTTGATACAGTCTTTTTTCACTCTCTACCAAATCTCTTTGCCAACAAATAGCTGATCTACAAGCTCACAACGCGTCGCAACGCGGCGCTTTGTGAGCTTGTAGATCTGCTATTTTTGGGCAAATGTTCCACCCCAGGATAATGGATGTTGAGGGATATTTTGACTATCGCGATAACATCGTAAATCGCGATTTCTTTGGTCACAATAATCGTGATATGACATTTTCATATGGTCCCATCCCTAGACACAGGTAGGTGAGACAGGGGCTGCTGCTTACCAGATCAGGCCTTCGAACAGGTTCTGAATGACCAGGTGGGACTGAGTCACCACGATCAACAGGGTCACGTGAGTCCAAGCAAACTGCGAAAACAAACACAAGCACAAGGCGTCATGGCACTGCTATGCAGCCGCGCTGCTCTATGTGTTAATGAATGAACGAATGAATGAATGAATGAATGAATAGCTGAATGAATGGATCAATGAATGACAGCGTGAGCTCTGTGGTTCAGAGTGCAACAGGGGGGCAGTTGTCACGGTCTTAAAAGTATTTAGGGTTTCATGTCGTGAAATCAGATGGGATATTATGTTGCAAATTTAAGAAGAGACAGGCGGAGGGTGGGGGGGCGCAGGACAGTTCATGATGTGCAGGGTCCTATTTTGGCAGTTTTTGCCCTATAGTGAAAATAACACATCTACAAGCTTACAACGTGTTGGGATATGGGTTTGTAGCTTTTTTTTTGGTTTTTGTTTTGTCAGAATGTGTTAAATTCTGAAGGTTTGCCAGGGTTAATGTTGGTTAATATGCATTTCTAATTACGTTATTGAACTGTGATATATTATCGAACATAAATATCAAACATATAAATAAGACAGTCTACACTGTACATGACAAGAGGCAGGGATAATAACATACTGTATCCCTACCAGCCATAAATATTAATGACCAGATGCATGGATTTCTCCCCCCCAATAAATCCAACCCTGACAACGTGGTGGACAAACGGGCCTATTCAACATGAGATCAGTGTGACCAGTGGGGGTCATCAACATGTCAGACTTGTCTCTCGTCTGTGACATATTTGAGATTTTCAGTTTTACACACCATTAAAACCCATTTAGGCCTAGAATTATTGAATGCTTTAACCAGTGAAAAATAGCAGATATACAAGCTCACAGCGCGGCACCGAGTGCCGCGCTGCGAGCTTGTAGATCTGCTATTTTTGAAAAAGTTGAGAAAATGTGTGCAAATCTTTGAATATATGTATTTTTAAAGCGAACATTTGTACCTCAAATTTTGCTTCTGGGTGGTCCCTGGAACTAGATATTTTGAGATGCGGATCCGTGGCCAAATACATATCAGTTTGGGGGAAGGTTTGAGAACCACTGACATAGTAGTCCCTCAAGAACAGACTAACTGAGCTCCAGGTCAAGTGAGAAGGACCTTTTCTTGGACGATGGCTGGCCAGATTGCTGACATAGAAACATCGGTTTTTCAAAAAATCTTAGAAGGATTCAAAAGACACTTGTAGAATCGGGTCAGAATTCGATTTTTCACGATTTTTCAAAAATAGCAGATCTACAAGCTCGCCGCGCTGTGAGCTTGTATATCTGCTATTTTTCAATAGTTAAAGCATAAAATAATGATACACAATAATGTGTACCCGTTCTAAATGGGTTAATGGTTCCATTTGTACACTCTCAGAGTTACAGACAGACCTGTTACGGTCATTCAGGGATATCTCTTTATGTGTTTCTGGTCATTCTCAGAGTCATTTTCTATGTCTGTGGCAAAAATTTAATTTTTACAAAAAAAATGGCGATGACCCCTGCTGTGACCCCACAGATCCCAGTATTGGTGTTTCTCCCCGTGCGAAAAGAGCTCAAGACAACATAAATTTATATAGCGAAGTTGTGAGAATAGACGATCTACAAGCTCACGTGTCGGGGAATGCTTCGCGTTGTGAAGCCTGTTGAAATAGATAATTTTATTTAAATTGTTTTGTAAAATTGTAATATATATATATATATATATATATATATATACATATATATATATATATATATATATATTTCTTTTTTTTTTCTTTTTTTAACAAACAATTTGATTAACACGATGACTGCCAAGGGCCACAAGAGGCCGCTAAAGTGCCAGACATTCCCCCGTAGGCCACCACTGTAACATACGGGTACCCACGCAGCAGTGGATCTTCATTTCACGTTGAACAGTGGAATGAACATGACCCGGATGAAGAGAGTTAACAGATGGCTATAGGCTTTTTTTTTTCTTTTGAAGCCCAATTTGAGGCTATTTAGCCGCAAAAAAAACTTTTTCGCTTCCATAGGAATACAGTTCAGAGAAAATGGGCTCTAAAGATGTGAGAAAGTACTGGATTAGGCGGCGCGATGCGGCGGCGTTACCCGATTACGGGCCGGTGGAAAGAGATCGCGGTTTTCGGCCCGGATGAAAATTTAGACGGAGGCTTCGTTGAGGCCTCTGATTATTTAATTCATTTTATTAAAGAAACCGGAATTGTTCGGTTTCGGCACCTCGGATACGTCGCGCATAGATCGAGTTTTTTTTGGGGGGCTCTAAACTTTATTCTAAACCATTTTCAATGGAATAAATCGTCGGAACACGTAGAATGGCTCGTTGGAAAGCGATGGACGAGCCAGGACCACCCACGTCTCTACAAGCAGCTCAGGGTAAGTAAAATAGCAAAAAAAATATTGGATTGGATTGAAAAAAAGAACCGAAATTGTTCGGTTTTAGCACTAAAAGAGTTAAGTGTTGCAACCCCTATCGTGACATACTGGTAAACACTGGACCTTGCAGACAGCAATGCATGACAAAAGCGTTTCACACAGGACAGTAATAGCACTACAGTACAGAACAGAACGATGCAGGCGGTAGTTAGTGCTTAGGGAGGGGTGTGTGTGTGTGTGTGTGTGTGTGTGTGTGTGTGTGTGCGTGTGTGTGTGTGTGTGCATTTGTGTGTGGGGGTGGCGGAGGCGGATGTAGGGGGGGTCGTGTCATGGATTACTTGCAGATACACACCATATAAAACTGCAGGCGGTAATGTTTCTTCACTAAACTCAGTACAAACATGCAGAAACCTGTGAAAGAGTAGATAACATGCAGTCAGTTTTCGATCCGAGGTTGAAGCAAAATACCATAGATTAAAAAGGGGGAGGGGGTACAAAAACAATAAACACACAACTTGGTATACAAAAGTGATATAGGTACTATTTGGACTGTGGGTGCGTGTGTGACATGCCCACGTAGTACGACATGAATACGTTGGTATGGGTTGAAAGCAGGGCAGGAGTTTTCCCCCTTAGAGTGGCCTTATACTTTTCAGAGAATTATACACACTTATGCCACAGTTGCCTTGATGTCCCACATTCAATTCTCAAGCCCCCCTGACTCCCCACCCCCATCTTCAAACGAGTCCAGTGATTGAGATTAGTCCAGGGCTGAACTTTTGACTGAAGAATGTTTTAACACAGTAGATGTAATTTCCTTTATTCTGGTACATTTTAACAGGAAGTTTTAATTGTTATCAGGCTTTAATAGCATAGGAAAAGTGAGTAGCCCAAAGAATCTGGAGAAATTCTGAATATAAGGGCCCTATTTTCGTCCATGCTAAACCCTAAACTTCTTTGCCTTTTTTTTACTATTTTGAAAAACATTTTAAAATACTTCAAATAGCCGATCTACATCGACACGTTATGAGCTTGTAGATCAACTATTTGAACTATTTAAAAATGTATTTCAAAATAGTAAAAAAGGCAACGGAGTTTAGGGGTTTAGGATTTACCATGGACTAGTAGTCCTAAAAAGTATTATTATTATTCATGTGGTTGATTTGATGGCTTTGCTGACCTGTCATTTCCTCATTTGGCCTTCTCCCCCCCCCCCCCCAAAAAAAAGTACAACACCAAAAGCTAAGTAGGCTTGCCCCTAAATTGAAGAAATTCCAGGTTGAAACTCTAAAACTGAGCGATTTTAAAGACTCTCAAATAGATTTAGTGAGACAGCGGTGTTTGGCAGGACAGCGAACGGCAAACCGTTGAATCATGGCCACTTTAGGGTGTCAGGTTTGTCATGGAGGCTCTTTTGGGAGTCATTATCCCAGACAGGGCAGAAGAGAGCCAGAACACTGGCTGTTCACAGTGGCCTGGCACTTAGCAGGCTGGCACAGGGTCAGCTCCAAGACTGATGCAGCAAGAAACATTTTTAACCTTTACATCAGTGTTGATTTTGACAGAAATCTTTGATTTATCTTTAGTCATAGTCTTTTGAATAAAATGTAATTTAGTGTAATAGTCATATTTTAGTCATCTGAAATGATTTAGTTTTAGTCGACTAAATATAAGCTTTTAATCGACTAAATGTACAGTAGATTTTGTCGACAACAATGTATTTTGTCGGGCCTTGATGGTGTCGTAATGCTTTTCAGCATGAGTTGGTTGCATGCTGAAAATAGCCGATCTAATATAGCTCTCAACGCGACGGGACACATTGTGAGCTTGTAGGTCTGAATTTTTCAGAGTGCAACACCCGATCGCAAACCAAACATAAAATTACTTCTTTACGTCTTTTAGTTCTACTGGATCTCTTCTCCACTAGTCTCTCTCTAACATTTTAGTCAAGTTTTTATTTGTCGACGAAATTGTCAATATATTTAGTCTTAGTTTTAGTCCTCAGAGCTTAGTTTTTATTTAGTTTTCATTAAAAAAAAAGTGTCATTAGTCGATGAAATCAACACTGCTCTACACCCCCATCACATGAATCAGAATTTTCTGTAGAAACCCGACACCAGCTCGCTGTGGTTGACAATTAACTTCCAAGGTGCCTAAAACCCACCCGAGTCTCAAACAAAGGTGTGGACTGTGGTCCACGGGGCAAAGGGCATATATGCCTTATGTATCTGTTGTGTTGTTACTCTGGGTGTGTGAAGCTACCTGCCAGTACAGTGTTACCCTACGTTTTAACAACGGGCAACAGCTGGCAACTCTGGGAGATGAAAATCTCCTTGTGAACGTTCTGACATCATTACCTTACGTCCTCCATTGGGTAAACAAAGCAACACGTGAATTTGATTGGCTATCACCGCCGATGTCACCCAAAAGATAAACAATTTTCATGTTTTTGGGCGATGTTCCTCCACCCACTTTTCCACCTTAGCCTCATTGCCTGCTATCGCCAGTAGTTGCCCAGTCCCATTGACAAATAACGCACTTCCGAGAAATACGGCCGACCACCGCTCGCTGTTGCCAACACGTGCACACTTTAATGGGGGCTTGAGCCCCTGCCCTTTTATCCGTCTGTAAAAAGTGCCCTCTCCTGACCATGAATGCAGTTTCACTATGGTGAAAGAAATGCAAATGCCCCCCTTTCCATGCCATACCTGAAGGCAGCATTCAAGAGAAGTGCCCTGTCCAAACTCTCCTTAACTATCAGATACCTGGAACGCGCCCGAGTCGCGTTAGATTTGAACCACTTTAACCATTATTTTATGCTTTAACTTTAGAAAAATAGCAGATATACAAGCTCACAGCGCGGCACCGAGTGCCGCGCTGCGAGCTTGTAGATCTGCTATTTTTGAAAAGCTATCGTGAAAATGTGTGCAAGTCTTTGAATATCTTTGACCCAATCTTTGACCCGACTACTAAATCCTTCCTCTAAATCAGTGGTTCTCAAACTTTTTCAAGATCAAGGACCCCCAAAATTACAGGTATTTAGCCACGGACCCCCATCTCAAAATATGTTGTTCCAGGGACCCCCCAGAAGCAAATATTTGAGTTACAAATGTTCGCTTTTAAATAGATATATTCAAAGACTTGCAAAGAAAAAATCATGATTTTTCAAAAATAGCAGATCTACAAGCTCGCAGCGTGGCGCTGTGAGCTTGCATATCTGCTATTTTTCACTAGTTAAAGCAGTCAATAATCCTAGGCCTAAATGGGTTAACTTGAATGCTGCATCTTATGTTGAAGGAATTGCCCTCTCTGTGTGTAGAAATCCATGCTGTTACGTCACATATCCAGTATTCATTTATGCTTAGTTTAGGTGGGATCAAGCTCCGAAAATATTTTCAATATTTTCACCAAAAGGCCGTTTTAGAAATGTCAGCCCCCTGCCTCTCTAACATTCACTGCACGTCTCTGCTGCCAGGTACAGTGTTACTCGTGAACCTACCTGCCAGGTACAGAGCGAAAGAGATGAAGCGATGGTACCGCGCCAGGAACTGCAGGGGCTCTTCTCTCTGGACCAGAGCCCCGAAGTAATCTGCAACCGTCTCTCCGTAGAAGAAGTAGTTGACACAGATCAGGAAGTACCTGCGGCGAAGGAACACGTGTTGTTGGAACTATAACGTTGTTGGAAGGAAGGTGTGCTCGGCTGGCGCACGTTTGCCAAGCAAGGAGGAGGCATGCCCTACTGATGATATTCAATTTAAAAAGATTAGAAAAGTACTGAAAACATTTCTGTGCTGCGAGCACAAAATAGGGCTTATGATTTAGTCAGTTATGAAATAACAAGTATGTTTTTCACATTGATTTCCCTGATACGTAGATAACTTAAAATAGATTATTCATAAAAAATAACACGCGCACACGCTTCTTGATTATTCGAATTAATCAAAAGAGTGATCGATAGAATAATCGCTAAGATGACAAGCGTTAGTTGAAGCCCTAGTATGCAGTGACATTGCTGCCTAGAGCCATGTACTGTGACAGTAGCACAGCTTGTAACAACCATTGTCCATTGACATTATGTTCATTGACTACCATTGACATACCACAGTAAACTCTGTACTGCACTGTCATTGACATTACAGCTACACAAGCCTCCAGCCAGTCAATTGTACATAAAACTGAACAGTAATTGTACGTAGGATGGGATGTACACACAGACCATGCTAGCAGTAATTTGAGCACAGAGACCTCAGCAGGCTCGGCTGCAGGATGAAATTACTGAGGGGGCAGTTGAAAATGGTGATGGGGCACATCTCACTTTTATATATTAAAACAATATATATTTTGTTGTTGTCGAGTGGAAACCTTCTATGTCCAATACTGTTGGTTTTGTATTTGTCATTTTAAAAATGATTTAAACTAGTGAAAATAGCCGATCTACAAGCACTCAACGCCTCGCATCGCGAGGCGTTGTGTGCTTGTAGATCTGCTATTTTCACTAGTTATGTGCTATAGTCTTGGAAGATAAAGCAGGGCTTTACTTTACGATAAAACGTAGAAATTTGAAACTCGGAGATACAAGGTTTCTGCCCGACAGTGACGGAAATAAAACTGAGGGGGCAGGATTTGCAACTGAGGGTGAAAGGCCCTCTCTGGCACCCCCATGATGCTGGGCTTGGACCTCAGATACTGTATGTGTGTGTGTGTGTGATAATGGCACAAGATTTAGAGAGAGAGAAAAAACAAGAGTAATTGGTCAGTTGGCCTCTCAACACACGCACGCGCACACGCAAGCATGCTGAGGGGGGGGGGGGGGGGGCGGATGATGCATGAAAATAAAACATTCATGCATGTTCTATTCTGGCTGGGCACCCATCCAAGGACACATGCAGTATATATACGGTACATACTGGGTCTGCCTCTTACTTCTATCTTGATGAATTTTATTCTGTGTGGATGGAAATATCGATCTGGTGGGGTTTAAATCTCAAATACCTGGAACACGCCCGAGTCGCGTTAGATTTTAAACACTTTAACCGTTATTTTATGCTTTAACTTTAGAAAAATAGCAGATATACAAGCTCACAGCGCGGCACCGAGTGCCGCGCTGCAAGCTTGTAGATCTGCTATTTTTGAAAAATCGTGAAAATGCGTGCAAGTCTTTGAATATCTTTGACCCGACTTCTAAATCCTTCCCCTAAATCATGTTGTTCTCAAACTTTTTCATGTCAAGGACCCTCAAATTTACAGGTATTTGGCCACGGACCCCCATCTCAAAATATGTTGTTCCAGGGACCACCCAGAAGCAAATATTTGAGTTACAAATGTTCGCTTTTAAATAGATATATTCAAAGACTTGCAAAGAAAAAACATGATTTTTCAAAAATAGCAGATGAGTGCCGCGCTGCGAGCTTGTATATCTTTTCAATAGTTAAAGCAGTCAATAATCCTAGGCCTAAATGGGTTAATAAATATTATAGTGCAGGTGGCAGAGCGGCAGACTCCATCTTTCTCTTATTAGTTAGTTTTTCCGTATTTGTGCTTATTCAGCATCATGTCCCTGCACGACATGATGCTGTCAGTGGTTGTCAGTGGCACCGGTCGGTCGGTGTGATCCCTGTTCATTTTGCTGGTGACAACTAGACAATCCATCGACACCCTGTATGATGATGAGAATGGCACACTTTAAAATAAGGCCTTTTTTCGACTTGGTTGTGTGACGTGTGACACACCGAAAATAGCCGATCTACAAGCTTGTATTGTTTCGGTATGAATCAGGTTTAAGAGTGAACCTAAGTGAAAACTAATTAAACACTAATGTTAGTTTATCATGTTGACAACGCTATCCTTATAAATATGGTTATCAATAATGTGTGTGTGTGTGTGTGTGTGTGTGTGTGTGTGTGTGTGTGTGTGTGTGTGTGTGTGTGTGTGTGTGTGTGTGTGTGTCGGTGGGTTTGTACGTGCGTGGGGGTGGGCTTGTTGTGAGTGGGCACATTTCAAGTACAGGAACTTTCATTTCACTTCCAACACGGCAGTGATCTTTGCTCTGAGCTCATCGCCAATGTCACTGTGCGTGTGTGTGTGTGTGTGTGTGTGTGTGTGTGTGTGTGTGTGTGTGTGTGTGTGTGTGTGCGTGAGCGCGTGTGCGTACAAAGGTGACCCGCCAACAGAAATAAAGAGGCACTATATAGGGGGGAGGTGGGTGTTACATATGCAGACTATCTGCAGTGGAAAACCACACCAGTCAGCGTTCTAGTGAGAAAACAGGTCCGTCCCTCCGTCCGTCCGTCTGTGGAGGAATGGGAACACAAGGTACTCTGGGTAACTGGAGAAATGTGGAAATGGTTCATTACAAGAGGGAATACCATGCTGTGTTGTTGTTGTTGTTGTTGTTGTTGTTGTTGCCAAATGACAGGACAGGTTGCATCTCAAACCTTGTTCATGGTGTATGATTATGAACCACAAACACACACTGGGCTTCCATTAAAAGAATATGGCAACTACCACAGTATGAAACACATTTTCTGAAAATCAACAAAAGAAAACGTACAGTTATGTACATTTCCAAACACTACTGCTCTTTTTTTATACTCTAAATTTTTATCCCACGATTGTTGTAACCCATTTCTTTCACCCGGTGTCAATTCTCTATTGTGATCCTGGGCGCTACACTCCCTCTAGCAACCTGGGGAGAGCAACAGACTGACCTCATGCTTTCTTCTATGCATGAGGAGTTCAAGCTGCTTCTTTTCACCCGACAGGGGGGAGTTAACCCGGTTGGGCGACAGCGCTACCGACTCCACCACCGTGTCCCCCCAAACACTACTCTTAATGTGATATTAGGATATGGCTCATGAGATAAGCACTAGGTGGCACTATTATCTCCAGTCAGGTGAGACACATTTGATCGTTAGATAGATTAATTATTATTTTACGCTCACGGAATGCCTTGATGCCCATCGTGCAGGCTCAGTTGAAGCAGAGGATGTGAGACGTTTCTTTCAATCAGGCTGTCAGGAAACACCAGTCATGATGAATCATGATGAACGACAGTAAGTTACAGACATGCTTGAATTGGCTCGGCGGACTCGGCGCTCCCCATTATAGAATATCACATCAGCCATCTTCAATTAGAGTCATGTGATGTGAGTCAATACTCATTGCGTAAGAAATTATTCGGCAAAAGAGTTTCAATCTCTCATTTGAACAGAAAAAAACACAAAAAAACGGTTGAGAAACCCAATTACCATGGGGCAGTTCCTTCAAGTGTTGCAGTGGTTTACACCTACATATTAAGGCTGCAACCATCGATTATTTTCTAGCGTTTACTTTTTCGATGAATAGAATTAACTGTTCTGCTGCCCTTGACGACGCTCACCGTCAGTGAAAGGGTTAATACCATGGCGCCGTTGATGGCGAGGACTGTCAATCTTACTGTATATACAGTAAAGATATTATTACTTACTGTACGTCGCTCCGGTCCCGCCCGCATCGGTAATGTCCGCGATTTGTTTACAACGCACGTCGGGCGTGCACGCGAAGTTAACGTCCTCCATAGTAAATCCATTGAGAGGCCCATAAAGAGACTTCATTTTCTCCAAAAGGGACATCAAACATATAATTTTCCAAACTCACTCACGCTCTAACGCTCTAACGCTCAACTCACTCACGCTATAACACTCTAACGCTCACGCTTATCTACGTTTATCTATTCACTCGCTTCAGCAACTGATCCCAAAGTTCACATGGTATTGGCCATTAGCATTATACCAACACTGACGGAGCCCGAATTTCATTTCTCCCAAATTAAAGCAGTTTTTTAGCGTTTTCTTAACCACTTCTGTTGAACTCTGCTGTCTGTTGCCAGGGTTACGGTCCGTTCCTCCAGGCCATGGGATCTGTAGCCCCACACACACACACACACCCCTTTCTCTCACAGTTAGGAATGTTTCTCTCTCTCTCTCTCTCTCTCTCTCTCACACACTTTCACCGGGTGCGTTTGACATATTTTGGAGCACATATCTTCGAACGGGTAAGGTCTAGTTCTTATACAAAGGATGGTCTCCACTCTCCAACAAAAGCTGGGCGCAGCCATGTTCTCTTCTGGGCTCACACTGTCATGTGAATAGATGACGTAATCGTTGCCGTCAAGTGATAATCCAAAAAAACAAAAACAACCCCTTTCCGGCCCTTCAAAATAATAGCGGCGGCCTATGGAGGAAACGGCGTGGCACCGAGGCACCAAGCAAACCTTCAGATTAAGAGGCAGTAGTTGTGTTAACCGCTGTTGGAACTGCTACCTCCACACCGACTCTGAATAAGTGGAATAAAATGGATGAACGGATGGACGGGCAGACGGACGGACAATAGTCGAGACTTTTTTTCTATTGATTACTCACGCCATGGAGACTTGAGTTCAATTATATTTTGGGTTTTTTGTCACATTCCAAAGACAATAAATGTACCCCCATTCATTCCGGATGGGGTCCCAAATGCATTTGGGTACCCATCCACAATCAATGGGGGTAAATCTACTATAATATAATTTTTGTCTTAGGAATGCGACAAATACAAAAAAATATTATCGAACTCTCCATGGCGTGAGTAATCACTAGAACAAAAGTCATTTTGGGGGTGAACTACTCCTTTAACTGTTGCAGTCCTACTACTACAAACATGTATTTCTTTTCTCTTTTTTATATAATTTTTATCCCACGATTTGCAACCCATTTTTCACCCAGTGCCAATTGCCTATGTAATCCTGGGCTCTGCTCTCCCTCTGCCGCGTCTGGGGAGACAACGGACTGACCTCATGCTTCCTTCAATGCATGAGTAGTCCAAGTTGTTTCTTTTCACCTGACAGGGGGGATTTCCCCGGGATGGACGTAGCGCATGGAAGGAACACGTTATTCCAACCAGTTCCTTTCCCCTCCATCAAGCGCCCCGGCTGGCCAGGGGGAGGCATTATTGAGACCAGGATTACTGCATGTTTTTGTGAGGGTATCAACCCTAGGAGACACGGGGAGAACATGCAAACTCCACACAGAAAGGCCCTATCGCCGACCCCACCTAGGGTGTGGGCGCTGATGACGCGGAGGGAGAAACACGCCCCCAGCACCCACAGCGTCCCCCGGCGGGAATCGAACCCAGGACCTTCTAGCTGTGAGGCGAAGCGCTAACCACTGCGCCACCGTGCCCCTCAAACATGTATTTTTCTTACCAGCTTAATGTCCTGAACCAAGGAAGCTCATAGGAATGGTAGACTCTGTAGCCGATGAGGATGATTTCTTGAAAACACTGGATTTGGATGCCCATCACCTGTAGCATAAGAGAGAGGAACATATCTTAGAGTACTTTTAAAATGTTTAGTGCTCAAGGCACACCAAAAGGCAAGTCAGAATATTAAAGTTGCTATAAGTGACAGCCGATCTACAAGCCCACAATCGCGACAGGTTGTGAGCTTGTAGATTGGCTATTTCTGGGCGAAGAGATTTGGGACTCTATTTTCGTCCATGCTTTACCCCTTATCTCTAAACCTTTTTTTTTTTTTTCAAAATAGTAAAAATTGGCAAAATAGTTTAGGGTTAACTCATACAGTGCCATCCGGCCACAAGGGGTGCTAGAGTGCCAGAAATTTCTCCATTGACCTTCTTTATAGCTTTCGTCGACCCTCTCCCAACTGGCCTGTGTTTTCACTCCGGTCAATCCTATGGGTGTCCAGAGGAGGAAGCTAGCTGACACGTAGCCAAAATGCTAACCCATTGAGAAGCCTGATCTAAAGCTATTTCAGCCGCAAAAAACGTTCTCATTGGGTCTGGGGACACAATCCGGAGAAAATCCTGTCTAAAGATGTGATTTATTATTGGAGTGGGCGGCGCGATTCGGCCGTTAGCGCGAATACGGCCCGTGGATGGCCGAGTCTAAGTCCCGGACAAGGATGGACGTCTAGACCGGGGCTTCGTTGAGGCCTCCGATAAAATAATTCATTTTATTAAATATCCCGGACTAGTTCGGGATAGGCACCCTGGAATACGTCGCGCCGCCTACAATGAACATTTGGTGAACATTGGGGGGGGTCTAAACTTTATTTTAAACCATTTTCAATGGAATAAATCGTCGGAGCATCTAGCGTCTCTCGTTGGTGAGCGCTGGGCGAGCCGGGACCACCCACGTTGCTCCAAGCAGCTCGGGGTAAGTAAAATAGCAAATAAAAAATTGTTTTTGATCCCGAATATCCCGAACTAGTTCGGGATAGGCACTTAAAGGGTTAAGGACCATTGTGTAGAAGCACATAAGAGCAGACCAAGTACAGAACGAACTCATGTCCGTTTTTCTTTCACTACTATGGAGGGTTTAAGAGGTTAAAAGGATCCCTGGCTAACAAGCCTTGTGTGCCCTAATACATTAGAATCGTCCCAAATAACGACATTATTAAATTATAAACACCGTAAATATTGTATTTATTTTAGAAATAGCGAATCTTTCACTCAATAGAGATCCACTCCCGTCGCAAGTTGATGATGTCATTGCCATGTGTGGTCCAGCCCAATGGAATGTATGGAATTAATGCGCTAATAAAAAAAACTACTTAATACTTCCTAAGGTTAATATGAGCAATATTTAAAATGGTTTCATGGCACAAGCATTCCAAACATTCTATAGGGCTGTAACACACATGGACAAATGACATCGTCAACTTGCCACAGGAGTTTTCCCTATTGAGTGAAAGATGAACAACATTTACTGTGTTTTTAATTTTACATTTTAGTTATATAGGGCAGATAATGTAATTGAGCATTAAGGCATACAGTATAAGGCTTATTGGCCAGGGATCCTTTTAAAGACTAAGAAGAAGACTTACCACAAAGATGAGGGTAATGGGTCCCAGGTAGATGATTAAAAACCAGCCTGATATCATGCATAGAGACAGAAGCCCTCGAATCCAGTAGTTCTTCCATCTGGGAGAAGGAGAGTATATTATTACACCGTTTTTGCATTCCTCAGATTCATGTTTAAACCATTTAGATGGTAGACCTGAACGCAAATCTGTGTCACTTAAGTACAGTACTTAGGTAAATGTACTTAGTTACTTTACACCACTGACCTTACATGAGGCTGACCTGGCAGTAACACCATGATGTAAGCCCTACATGGCAAAGCAGCACAGCTCCGGCGGTGTGTTACAAGAAATAAATAGCCAGCACTCCCCAAATCATATGTATTTCCCCATCTCAAAATATTTTGCTCCAGGGACCCTCCCGAAGCAAAGATTTTGGTAAAATTGTTCCAAGAATATAGGCTAACCAAAGATTTGCACACATTTTCAAGATTTTTCAAAAAATAGCAGATCTACAAGCTTGTAGATCTGCAATTTATTGTATACATCTTGTATATCTGCTATTTTTGAATAGCCAACGTATAAAAATAAAATAATGGTTAAAGTGATTAAAATCTGAAGTGACACACATGCATTCCATCCAGGTCTTAATCAATGGGTCATTAAGTGCATGGACGGACAAAGCCACTCCGTCTTTTTTAGACTGACGGATTTCATTGTTGCACCCAGGTTCCCCCCTATACAACTGTCACAAATGTTTACATTTTCAGTTCACACACGCTGAGGAAGGCTTGGAGGCCGAAACGTGTCCGTGTCGGCATTATCTGTCTGTATGCTAAAAGTACCAGAAGGAGTCCTCGCTATTTCTTTCTTTACTGTGAATCTTCGTGAGCCTTGCACACGGTAAACTACGTATTATACAAACTGAAGGTTTTTACACGATGGGGGCGAATTTGTGAGGTGAATAATTCGCTTAAAAAAAAACTCATTGCAAGCTTCCACATCGGCAACGAATTTCCACAGAACGAAAATCAGCCACTATCTTTTCCGCCTGGTGTGGAATTGTTACACCTTTGATCAAGGTGAGGGAGTTTCGAAACAGAAGTAACCTATAACCTCATATCGCATTTTGTTATGTAAATTGAAGGGGTTTATTACCAAATAAAGGCTAGCATTTTAAATGATTAATAACTAAACAATATAACATTTCAAATAGAATAATTGTGTTTAACTATAATGAAGCGCCAATTCATTTCACTTAAGATGAATTCTGTTATTCTGTCAAAAACAGGATAGGACGAGTGCTGTCTCGTGTCATGTCATGGTGTTGTGACTTCTCTCTACTAGAGCCAACTACAAAAGCATGCAGGTATCGAGGTGGTCGGGTCTGTCTTTTCTCGCATGGTGGGACAGGTGGTGGCCTCTCTGCTGTGATGGGTTGCGTGATGCCAGACCGAAACAACTCGCGTCACAGGTAATTTTATTCACTTTACGAATTTTATACGCATATTCGCGTCGCGCTAGATGTGTATAGGCAAATGCATACAAATTCTGCTGAATATTTAGCATTTCCGGTGTCGTTTATTTGCGTCGCTTCGCTAATTCGCTAACGTGTATTAAAGGGCCTTGAGAGTGCTCATTTTTGTTTTCTAGCACTCTCATAACAGGGAGTCCTAGCTTTTCCAGGGGAGATATTGCACTTACTAGTTAAATTGTATCAACATAACTCTACCGTACAGATTGGTTTAGATAACCTTTTATTCATTAAAGTAAGTCCCGGATTTGAGCATTAAATTAATCTCACAGTCTGAGAATTAAATCACCTCTTTGGATTTTGCTGTGTAACCAGTAAGACTGCCTGTCGGAGTCGCCGGTTCGGTTCCCGATCCGGGCGTCCTTTTCCGCGTGTCACTCCCTGTCTCTCCCCCATTTCCTGTCAGTCTACTGTCCTATCCAATGAAGGCAAAAAGCCCAAAAACAAATCTTAAAAAAAAAATCAAACCTCGGTTCGAACTGGAGCGTGTGTGTGTGTGTGGCCACATTTGCCTGGTTAATAAACCAGACTCTATCACACACTTCGTACGTTCTCCTCTCTGTCTGTTGATGTGTTCGTTCGGTCATTCGAGCCATGTGTGTGTGTGGCGAGGAGCTGCTTGAAGTGCGTACTATTGGAGCATGTGAAAGAAAAGAGAGACGAGAGGACAGACGACCGCACGGAGGCGCGGACCGCCGCATGAACGGCCGACGAACGCCGTTCACGGGCGTCAGAATGATCGTGTTCGACAATTCGTTCATCAAGCGAAAACAAAGGACGTTCAGTTCACGTTCGCCCTTCACTGCGTGTGTCTGTGTGGAGCTGCTGCTGCTGCTCTATATCTCTTGACTGAGTGTGTGTGTGTGTGTGTGTGTGTGTGTGTGCGTGCGTGCGTGCGTGCGTGCGTGCACGTGGTAAAAGTCGCACATGCGCAGATCCCGCCGTGCTGACCAACTCATGCTGACCAACACAATTTTTCAAGTGGACACACAAAGCCACGTATAGGGAGCTCGTGCTAGCACACGCTCCAAAAATGTTGATGGCATGAGTGTAGACATACTGTGTACTGATTTGCGTGATTTTAGGGCAAAATCTGTAGGAGCAGTGTCCAAAAATGTGTTTGAATAAATCGGCCGGATGGTGGCGCTATATGGGACAGATCCATGTTGAAGACATGAGTGTAGACATACTGTGTACCAATTCGCGTGATTTTTGGGCAAAATCTGTTGGAGCAGTGTCCAAAAATGTGTTTGAAAAAATGGGACTGATGGTGGCGCTATATGGGACAGATTCATGTTGACGGCTCTCTTGGCGCCGCCGAGGCGGACGCGTGGGTACCGGCCCCGGCTCTCCCAGTCGCTCCTAGCCCCAGTTACGGCATTTTATGTGCGCTGCAGTGGAGGGGGTCCTCCACTAGGGGTGCGACCACTTTTGCATCCATTCTGGATCACCAGGAGTCGGTGGTCCCCGGGAATTCCCCGTGAACAGCCCCGTTAGGGTGGTCATTTGGTAATTTTTGCAATTTTTGGTGGCGGCGGAAGGGGGTCCCTGGGGGTCCCTGGAGCTCCGGGAGTCCCTGGAGGTTATGGAGGTTGTGGATTGGCAGGCAAGGAGTGTGTGTGCAAGGTTTGGCATGGATTGGGGCAACGGTGGCGGAGATATGAGTTGGGGAAAAGTGTGACGTGACGGACAGACTGACAGACAGACTGACTGACTGACTGACTGACTGACTGACTGACAGACTGACTGACTGACAGACAGCCGGTGGAGGTTTTGGTAGTAACTGCGACCTGACGGTCGCAATAGAATAACTGTTTTTGTTGTGTTGTTGTCATCACAGCAACAGATGTCAAAGCCACAGTAATTCCGTGTACAGTAGAAGGTGTTTTGACATTCTGATTCTGTAACCAAAACAATGCATTGGCTGCAGCCTGTTGTTACTAAGTAGGGGAAAAAATAGCTACAAAACCACAGTAAAATCCTCAGCGTTAATTAAAAAGCCAGAGAGTGCAGTCAACTCAGGAGACTGTACACAACATGGGACGTGTTGAGTTAAATCAGCTCTCAGGATTTGAACAGTGTGGGGCCTGGTGGCGAAAACAATAATCTTCCAGGCTGGTATGTGTGAATGGAGGGGGGAAAACAGCTGTGTCATTACAAAACAGCTTGCTGTCACCCAGCACTGCATTCTCATTCACTTTCTCTCTCTCTCTCTCTGTCTCTCCCTTCCTCTCTATTATATCGCTTTATTGCTTTCTCTCTCCTCCTCTCCCCTCTCCCTCTCTATCGCTTCCTCTCTCTCTCTCTCCCTAGTCAGGGAAAGTTAGCAGAATATCTGTCAAATGTGGGAATAAATTCCTTACCAAACAATTTCTTCACCAATGTGTTTGTAAAAAAAATAAAAAAAATAAGCTTTAATTGGGATGTGAGGGGTGTTTTTAATTATTCTGAATCCATTGCAAGCATTTGTTTTGCACGAAAAACATCCCTTGGGCCAAAAATGGGCCCATACACCTTGTGAAAAGTGATGACTCATCACTAAACCATAGTTTTTTTGCATCTGTTTTTGGCCCAATGAATGTTTTTCGTGCAAAACAAATGCTTGCAATGGATTCAGAATAATTAAAAACACCCAGTTAGACCCCTAACATGCTACTTAAAGCATATTTTTGGGAGTGATTTTTTTCCCTTATAGTACAGTGTATAGTAAGTGAATGAGACCCAGAATTACCCTAGCTGTCAAACATTTTGCTAGGGATGTTGAATTTCAATCTTTGTTAGATATGTTACTAGAGACCTTTACCAACACATTGGTGAAGAAACCGTTTGGTAAGGAATTTATTCCCAGGGTTTTATTAAAATTCCCTGACTACCCCCCTCCCTCTCTTTCTGTCTGTCTCTCTCTCTCTCTCTGCGGTGTTTCATCCATCGAACCACCCTACAGGGGAGCAGAGAAAGAGAAAGAGAGAGTGAGAGACCTGGTGCTGCAGCGCAGCAGATCAATAGCAGTCAGCAGCAGCGTGAGGATTATCACTGTCCTCCTCCAGAGCCGTTAAGCCCCTCTGACCTGGCCCTGGTTCAGCCCCGCCCCTATGACCTGGCGTCCGCGTCCATATGCAGACGTGCGTTCCGACCACCTAAACCTAACCTTAACCCTAACCTCAGTAAAACTAACACTGGTAAAGGCTAACCTTGTGAAATGCTAACCTGCCGACGCTGGTGAATGCTAACATGGTGAAATGCTAACCTGAACGGACCAACGGCCCGTCGGAATTATTGCCCAATATCCCTATTTAATTGCTTGAGAAGTGTAGTCTTGAGTTGCCGCTGCGAGTTGGACTAAGAGATGGATATACATATAGTAAAAGTACAATATTTGTCTCTGAGATGTAGTAGAGTAGAAGTAAAAGTACTGAAAACAGGAAATTCTCCAGTAAAGTAAAACAAAAAAATATATATGTTATTGTTATTTGACACTTAAATAAATTGAATTGAATGTATCTATATTGTTTTCGCAGCATTGGTAATAGCCGCTACAATGCCTGAGGAGCCAAACACAGTACTATATTCTCTTGTGAAAAAGAACAGTCTCAAACAGTTTGAGAGAACAACATCCTCCTCGTCCTCTACCATTGATTAGAATGACGACTACGGTGCTCCGGCCAGGAAGGACTGGGACAGATCCATGGAACAAACAAACAATGGGACGGTTGTCAGGGTTACCTGGGGGGCAGGCCCTCCAGGGCCTTGTTGAGGCATTGTGGAGTGTTATCGGTGTCTGCTGTGGAGGTCGGGACGTCCGGAGTGTCCACTTTACTGTCGCCCTCACCCTCACCCTCTGGCTCTGGCTCGCCCGGAAGACCCAGTCTGTCTTCTGCCTCCGCCTCCTGTGTGCATACAATTCAATTCAATTCAAAAATGGGGATTGTATATATAGTTAAAAAGGGGTACAGCATTGTGTAAACCAGCGGCGTAGCCACGGGTGGGCCTGACTAGGCATAGGCCCACCCATTTTGTTTTCGTGCCCAACCAAAAATAACTAAAACATTCGCGTCACGGTGTGGCGCGGCAATGCACGGTGCGGCGTGGCGATGCACGGCTATCTAGGAATCAAAGAAAGACACCAGTTTGATTTGATCATAGCTTAGTCAATTATTATTTTATGATTTCTAAAATTAAAACGTCCCCATATTGCTTGGGAAGTCCACTTCCATGACAAATGACTGTATGATGTCCCTGTAAATATTTAAATGTTCGCTATTTTAAAATAGCCGATGTACGAGCTCACATCTGTGCACACCCACATTGTGCCAGGCCTAGCCAGTTGGCAAATCCTGGCTACGCCGCTGGTGTAAACAGAGCTGTATCACATTGTGTTGTTATATACTGAAACAAATAGCAGCAATCTTTTGCAGTCAATTTGGGACAAATAGCAGCATTACAAAAAAAAAGTCCAGGTAGGTCTAGATGTCACTCAATTGTTTGTAGTCCTTAGGGTGGTTGTATTCCATTCCCAGGCGTGCGCGCACACGCACGCACGCGCGCACACACACACACACACACACGCACACACACACACACACACACACACACACACACACACACACACACACACACACACACACACACACACACACACACACACACACACACACACACACACAAATGTTAACAGGAATTCTGTCATGACCCTTATGACAGGAGGGTCACAACGCGCCGTTGCTAGCTTGCAGATCGCCTATTTTCAAATAGCCTGGTATAAAATAGAGCTAAAGTGGTTTATGGATGTTTTATAATATTATATTAGCTGCTACTAGTAACTAAAGTTTTCAAATAAATGTGGCGGAGTAAAAGTAAAATATTTGGATCCGAAATGTAGTGGTGTAGAAGTAAAAGTATTGGAAATTGGAAATACTCAAGTAAAGTACAAATACCTCAAAATTGTACTTAAGTACAGTGCTTACGTATATTCTGTGAAATACCAAAAGCAAAATAACATCAAAAAAGGGATGAAGTACTGTAGCTTTTATTAAGCCTTCACCGTGACAGCCAGAGGGCCGGCCGGGGCATGCTATCATGTCATCACAGAAAGCACACAGACACCAAGGTGAAAGGCTATAGCCATGTTGCTAGGTTAGCAGGACAGCAACCTTTATTGGCCACTTGAACCCTCTATACTTAGTAAACATGACCCCAGTTGGAAGCCATCAGTGGTGAAGCAGCACTTGGAGACAACTGCTTAACCTTAAAAGAACACTTGTGTGGACTACTTCAAGCTAGTCTCACTTCTCTCTCTGTCAACAGATACTATGTCTATGACGAGACATTCAGCTAAATAAGGTGATCTAGCTTTGAGAGCCTATCATCAAGTTGCATGGCAGGCTTTCTAAAAACCAAAAAACATTTTATGCAATATTATGTAGTGTGTGTGTGTGTGTGTGTGTGGGGGGGGGGGGGGGGGGCTTCGTCTGTCTGTTTGTCTGTGTCTCTCTGGTAAGGGGTCTTTGGTCCTGAAAAACATTGAAGGCTCCCGCTTTACACCACAACTCTTCCCCAAAAAATAGCCGATCTACAAGCTCACAATATGTTGTGTTGCGACACGTTGTGAGCTTGTAGTTTGGCTATTTTTTGGCGAAGACCCCCCCCCCCCCCCCCCCCCCAAGAAAAGGGATGCTAGAGTTCAAGTGGTTAGCTTGAATGAATCTTTAACCCATTAAGACCTGGAAAGAAACCAGATGCTGGAAAGCATCTGTGTCGTGTTAGACTTGAACCACTCGAACCATTATTTTACCGAGCTTGTAGATCTGCTATTTTTTTGCTGCTGTGAACAGAACGGCGTGTGGCTCACTGCCTGATTTGGCTGTGCTCTGGTGGAGTGTACCAGCTCCTTTTACACACGGCTTCCTCCTCTTTCTCTCTCCCTGTGGAACCCATTCGGATATTAACTTCCTGCCTGCTGAGCCAAGCCAAATCATCATTAATTCATTGGCGTCATTTGTAAAAAATAAACTCAGATTTAAATCACTTGTTTCTAGGGCTGCAAATATCAATTATTGATTAGCGATTATTCGATCAATTACTTTTTAGATGAATAAAAAAATCAAGAAGCACAATTTCTGTACAATATCTATATATCTATCTCTCTAGATACTATATCTATATCTATATATACACATAAAATAGATAACAAGATTTTTCATAATCGACCAATTAGATTAGTCCGATTAACTACTTGTCGCACATCAGTGATATTGGGGAAAATAGCAAAAATCTACTGGCCTAAAATGCGTAACATGCATCGTGCAGGCTTATGCAAACATTAACAAGACGACCCCATGTGAGCCGATGAGAACAGTGTATCAGACAGGCACACAGTACTGTGTGACTGACACGAGCGACTTTAAGCAATGGGCGGCTAAGGCAGACGGTAACGGTAACCAGAAATGATCAGCGCTCTATATATAAACCTGCCCTCGGTCGCAGCCGTCTCTACAACGCCAGGCCCAGAAGCTCCCTTTCCACGTTGTAGCTACAACGTCTGCTGCGTAGACGTTTCGCCATGGGAACCAAATCTATAATAGATTATAATAGTGGTTATAACACAATATAATCTATTATCATGTATTACAACTATATCCTGGGGGTCTAAATGAAAAGTCAGAGAGTGATCAGTCATTATGAAGTGTTTGGCCCTGTTTGGCCTAGCTCAGACCTACTCTGTCTGGATTGGATAGTTTTTAGTACCACATTTAATACCACTTTCACACCACTCCACCCAGGTCCTTAGTGGAAAACCTGGCACAAATGGGCGGTGTGGAGTGGTGTGGTGTTGGGCCATGTCAGTGGAAAAGGGTCTCTAGTGCCGGTGGAGTGTGGACTCCAACTCTGACTTTAATGAGGGAAACACTGATCCCAGCCAGACTGATCCATTACAGGTCTGCTGGCTGACACTGGAACTTCTTGGCTGCAGGAACATGGGATTGACCATTTTGGTGGAACTAGTTAGGGAACTTCTGGGTGTTCAAAAGTTAAAGCTTTATATTCTGATTGTAATCATTGCTGGTTCAGTAGTCTCGCGTGGCCAGACTGTTGACTCTGCGTGGCCAGACTGTTGACTCCGCGATTTGCAAATGCTCCCGTCAGACAGTCTGGGGGACGGAAGTTCTTATGATGAGTGCCCGGTTAAAGCGAAAGTGAAGCCTCCTCCCCACTTCCGTTTCATTTTTAACATCGCGCACATTTATCCTAATATAAATACAAATCATCTAAGCATATTTAGCTTGCTGCTTAGCAGAAATGACATTTTAAAATATATTGTCATGAACGGAAATGCCAGCTTCCATTACTACGCCGTTCAGGAGTTGTAGTTCCAGACTCTACATAGCATTCAGAGATTGTGGAATAGTTGTCTGGCTACGTGGTTCAGTAACAGGGATCTTCCCGTTTCTCCAGCTCTTTGGTAAACAGAACATGCAGGACACGTGATTCAATCAATCCTCTTTACTTGCAACTGTACTTGGACTGCCTTTTTCTCTCTACACAAAATGTTTTCACCAAAAATAGCCGAATTACAGGTTTACTATGTGTCACAATGCGGCGCTTTTTTTTACAATACAATATATTATCGGTCAAAACATCAGTAATTGGTGACTCTCCAAAATCGGGATTGGCATCAGTAATCAAGGAATGGGATCCAGAAACATTACAGGAATATTTCCGTAACGTTAGAGACACCCTGACACAGTAGAGATGTGTCAGGGTGAGAGGTGAGTTGCTACTCACCACAGTGATTATGCAGTCTTTTCTCTTACAGTAGTTTCTATGCTTCATGTTCTGTCTTAATCGTACTGTATGCAACACACTTGGTGAGATATCAATGTCAGAAGAAGGGCTACTATATAAAAATAACTTAATGGCCCTTTCAGGGCCCGGTGAGAGCCAGGTTTCACTGAGAGAGACGTGTGTGTGTGTGTGTGTGTGTGTGTGTGTGTGTGTGTGTGTGTGTGTGTGTGTGTGTGTGTGTGCATGCGTGCGTGCGTGCGTGTGTGCGTGCGTGCGTGCGTCGCTCTCTCTCTCTCTCTCTCTCTCAGGACATGAGCCAGAGATGATGTCCTTCCCGGAGGCTTAAGAGCTGGCCTACTCTGCTTATTACGGTCCCACAGCCACCCCACACAGCCAGGGGACCAGCAGGTTAACAGCAGCCACTCACAGCCAGGTGACCAGCAGCTCACCACCAGCAGGTGACCAGCAGCTCAGCAAAGCTTCATTCACACTCCAAGGTGAGGTGAGTAGCTACTCACTTTTAGGTGAGTAGCAAATTTGTGTCGGTCAGTTTTAGGTGAGTATCAACTCACCGTGGTGTGTCATCCTGACACATCTCTGTTTTTACTGACCGACAAAAGGTCAGTAGCTACTCACCTAAAAGTGAGCAGCTACTCACCGCACCTTGGAGTATGAATGAGCCTTATTATGTCATCCCTGCCTGTGTTTGTCTACAACGTGGGCTGTGTTGTGTACACTAGACTAGAGTAGTCTACCGAAAGACAGACAAGGATGAAAAACAGCGAAGTATTCTTTAAAATTGATAGCCCATAATATGGCATACAGACATTTGGTTGTACACATGATGCATTCCTAGCTCGACATTCTGAAGATACTGTATGTATTTTTGTACAAAAAACTAAACAAACAACAACAACAACAACATACAGTAGTTGGCATTACCAGCTTGCCCTTCCAGAAATGAAACGGCCGGAGGCCACTGAATGGACCAATTATATATTACACCCCACCTTTTGTTTGTGTTCCAAAAGGAGATCTAAAAATAGGGTCCAGGTTTGAAAGAGAAATCCCCGGCTTTAATATGCATCCTCCAGCGTTTGTTATGTTTTAGCAGCATCATGAACTATGCTCCAGAATCCATGACCTGAGGACTAGTGCTGATTTGCTACACACAGCTACAGTACACTCTGGTTCCCCAGGCCAAAATCGCTCTGTCAAACCACATGGTGAGAGTAATATAAACCTGCAGGTATTCTAGCTCTTTGCCACAGCAGTTCTGATTCCACCACATGAGTCCTTTATCGTTCATGTTTCTACTGCAGTGGACTTGAAATCAGGCCACACACAGTCTCATCAGACAAATGTAGAAAAGATAACACTTACAAACTGTAAACTGCTTACGTATTTCTCTACGTCGCTGCCTCTCATCTCCATATTCTAATTTTGTGTGGTTAGTAACAGATTTAAAATCTACACGCCGCAAAGCAACGTGCTTTGAGCTCAATTAGATCTGCTACTTTTACTGTTTTTGAATTAGAATCCTGAAAAGTAACTGTTTTGGACATACGTGGTTTCCACTCTACACACAACTGATACCACCGCCTGTACTGCGCATGCGTCACCGCCATGGTAACACCCACATGCTGAAACGATTCCCAAATTTGGAAATGTCTGACATCAATGATACCGCCCGCCACCATGGTAACAGCCGCATGCTGAAACAGTGCCTTGTGAAGTTGTGACTAAATCTCAAAACTCTCATTTTGGTTAGGGTCGGTTTGGGTCATATAAGGGTTCCGACCCACAGTGACAGTATGTTTTGCCTGCATTATTGAGGGCTGTATTATATACCAAGTCTGTCAGGACAGCACAAAGCAGAAATGAGATACAGGCACATCGCTGGCTGTTTTCAGCGGGAGTGACACTTTGACAGTCAGTCATTCATTTACTGAGTTACTGAGAAGCAGCGTTAGTTTTTTTCTGCACCACCACATACAGTACTGTATAGAACAAACTCCCAGAAACAATGGGGGGCCGGTGGCGGGTCTATGACTCAACCATAAACCATATAAGAACTTCCCAATGCAGCTACTTGTGCCAAAACTTTGAATTGCCTTGTGTTCAAATGTGATATACAAATAACCTTGCCTTGAATGAATAGTATATGTTGGCCCCTCATGGCACATCAAAATATTAAAATAATAAAAATAATGTGTGTATTAGATGGGTATGTTGAAAGTAATTGTTCACCTGACGTGAGTGAGAAAGCTCACATGCACACACAGACACACACAGTCTGAATCTTCTGGCTCCAACCTCTTGGCAGTAAGCTAAGATACTAAGATAGCGTTGAGAGAGAATGAGACTGTTAGGACACTGTTACTGTAATACTTCCACTTGTAGCAGACAACAACAGAGTGGGTGAGCATTCATCGATACACAGTGACGGTATCCCGGTATGCAGCCTGGCCTGTCCGACCACACAGGACACACCCAGAGGAGGAATTCAGGACGACCATACATGGACAGGCAACAAACACAAACAGGCTGAAGCCCTCTCTGTATCAGTCAAACCAATGCTTAGCCTGACATTGTTTTGGGTCGCAGCAAGGGTTTGCCGGTCAGTGGCACATAATAATAATAATAATCAAGGGATTTGTTTGCTCGGTTAATGTCATCCAATATTGGAAATGACCAACCAAATACTAACCCTAACCCTAACTGCCTTTCTGGCGCCAGAGGCTCTGAATCAGTGTCAAGTCAAAAAGAAATGGACACAGGTAGGCCTGGAATTTCGTCATTGTAGGGTCAAAGCCACTTGGCCTTTGGTTTTGTCCATCTCGGGAGGGTGCAAAGGCCAAATGCCAGGGCAGGAAGGCCATCAAATAAAACAAGATTTTAGTCCATTGAAACAATTAATTGAATTTAAGGGTTATGGATTATTTCATATGTATGACAATCAGCAGTGAAATAAATGATGGTATTTACAATCTGATCCATGCTCAGCCCTGCACCAATCAAAGTTACTTGATTGGTTTAAAGACTCAGTCAGGGGAGTTCAGAATCTCAACAAAAGACACTGGTGTCTACATGACTAGAAAGAGACACTGGTGTCTAGTCTACATATTGAGGAGAAGAAAGACACAGAGGAGAAAGTGGTACAGTCAGCTGGGGCATTCAGGCCACTATGGCCTCAGGGCATGCCATTCTTTTGAGGGGCATAAGCCAGGCCAAACTGAGGGACCATGGCCTTCGTGGCCTCCCTGAAATTCCAGGACCAAATAAACGAATGAACAGACAGGCATGTTTGTATCGGGCTCTTGATACAGTTATTATTACTATTACAAGACACTTGAGCCACTTCTGCAACACACTTATTGTTCTCTACTTAGTTGTCGTGGGACGGGAGGCTTCTTATCTGAACCACTTGAACCGCAAGCATCATCCCGATTCTGGGGCTAATAACAATCGTGAGAAAATAAGCAGAACTACTGTATAAAAGCTCTCACAACGTAACGTAACTTGTGCCCTTGTCCCCTATTCAAATGCAGGTCCATGACACGGAGCCCTCAACACATTAAGACCAGGAAAACATCTGTGTCAAATTAGATTTTAACCACTTTAACTATTATTTTGTACTTTGGCTATTCCACAATCAAGCAAGCTCATGTAGATCTGCAGAGAGCGCCTAGCGGCCTGCTGTCACGTCGGTGCAGCCGCCGGTCTCACACAATCAGTCTGACAGACTACACACACACACACACACACACAGTCTGTCAGCCTACATGCACGCGCGCGCACACGCACGCACAACCTAGCCAAGGTCACAGCTCTGCAGGAGGCCGCAACATTCTCCAACATGGTACTGAGAATGCATGGTACCAGGACACACACGTGCGCGCGCGCACACACACACACACACTTATGTGCTGACTAATTAATGGGAACAAATATTGACCTTGGAGTTAGAGCTTAGGGAGAGAGAGAGAGAGAGAGAGAAGAGAGCGAGAGAGAGAGAGATAGAGAGAATGTGTGTCTGTGTGTGTGTGTAGGGTCAATGGGTCATATCGGCGAAGAGAGCAAGCAACAAGACAGGACTAGCCATTCTTCACTCCAGCCATGAACGCAGCCCAATATGAACGCCATCACGTTTCCTGACATCTCTGATTGCTGTGTTAATCACATTAGCACAGTTTAAAACACACCGTTGTTTAGTAGTGTCAAAGGAAAGCTGATTCCCTGAACAAAAACACAACAATTTGAGCAGATCATCTCTCGGTTTAACATTTATTTTAATTCAATTTAAGTTCATAGAGCGTAACTGCAGATGTACGGGAACGAAGGACAGACAGAATGAACTCAAAGGGAGAGGTTTGCTTGCTTTAGGGTTTAATGGTGTCCACTAGCCAGCTTTTAGAGTTCCAACGAGGGCCATAAAGTACCATAAAAAAACACCCCATACCAATCAGGACGTTTTCTGAAGCCAGTCAAAGAAGACCACGCAAACTCCCTCCTCCATTACGCTCCTACACAGGGGTCTACATCAATAGAAAGGATGAATATTTGCACTTTTCACAAAGTAATTGTTTGGCTTCAAAACTGCTGCAAAAGCTGTATGTAAATGTACATTATGCATGCTGTTTTGAAGGGGTTTTGCAGGGGACATTGTGTGTGGTGGACAAATAAACCTTATATGATATATTCCTTTGAACAAATGAGCGTACCATAGTCTCCCTATTCTGCTATTCTGGGTATGTCATATGGCAGGAGAACATTAACATTTTGGTTAGAATAGTCAAACATTTGCCGAAAATAGCTGATCTACAAGCTAATCAACATGCTCAGCTTGCGAGCTTGTAGATCGTCTATTTTCGGCGAGTAGATTTGGGAAGAGAAGACGTTCCATTACGACAGATTACTTGACAACCAACCTGTACAAGTCTTGCTCAAGGAAACTTCGACACCAACTCTGGGGAGCCCGGGATCGAACTGGGAACCTTGTGGTTCTCCATCTGTCCTCTCTACCGGCCCCTCTAACCCTGAGCCCCTGCTGCCTCCTAAAAACGGACCTGGAAATAACGTACTTGATACACTCTTTTTTTCACTCTCTATCAAATCTCATTTTCCCCAAAATAGCCGATCTACAAGCTCACAACGCGTCGCAATGTGTGAGCTTGTAGATCGGCTATTTTGGGGAAAATGTTCCGCCCCAGGAGGTATTTTGATAATCGCAAGAATATCGTAAATCGCAATTTCTTTGGTCGAAATAATCTTGACATGAAACCTTTCATATCGTCCCATCCCTATCAAGGACACTTCGACACCAACTCTGGGGGAGCCCGGGATCGAACTGGCCGCTCTACCCATGAGCCCCTGCCGCCCCCCAAAAGTTAGGTGTAAACAGGCTGTGATGTGCATGGGCCTCACCGCACCGGTGGGGGTGTGCACTGTGTAGACTGCTGAGGCTTGTTGCTGACTCTACTGTTTGGGAAGCACCACAGAGTGTGTGTGTGTGTGTGTGTGTGTGTGTGTGTGTGTGTGTGTGTGTGTGTGTGTGTGTGTGTGTGTGTGTGTGTGTGTGTGTGTGTGTGTGTAGCACCCTGAAAAATAGCAAAACAAGTCAGGGAGATGGGGCTGACTCAGCCCACTGGAAGCAGTGGAAACTAGCTCGTAGCTATGGCTGGTTGGAACCCTACCGATATATTAGAAAGATCTTTTTTTAATGACGTCGGTACCATGTGTCCCAGCTCTATTTTGGTCATTATAGGCAAATGCTTTAAAATAATTCAAAAGCAGAAGATCTATAAACGGATAAGTTAAACGTTCTCAAATATAATCTTTAATCAATTCAATTCAATTCTTTTTTTTTATTGATTTCAAGGCGTACTTGATACAATAACGTACTTGATACAGTCTTTTTTCACTCTCTACCAAATCTCTTTGCCAAAAAAATGCTGATCTACAAGCTCACAACAACACGTTGTGACGCGTTGTGAGCTTGTAGATCTGCAATCTTTGGGCAAATATTCCACCCCAGGATATATGGATGTTGGCTATAATTAGATTATCGCGATAATATCGTAAAGCACAATTTCTATGACATTTTCATATCATCCCATCCCTACATACAGTATACAGTATGGTCGGTACTGAACAGGCTTGTGAAACTGCTTTTGGGAAAAAACTGAAGACAAAAGATTAAAAAAAAGAGAAGTATGACTAAGAAGTGGTTAATTTTATCACCAACTTCATGTCATCATGGGTGGACTGGAAACAAAAGTCAGCCAAGAAGAACTAGACCATACCCGTCCTGGGGATACAGTATGAGCATCTTAAAGTAGCCTATGTGCGACGATGATAGGTCCCATAGCCCTAACTCTTGAGTCTCCGGAGTTGACATAAAAAACGCCAATAAACAGCTTACATTTTGTGAAAGTGAAAAACCGGCATCATTATTTTGTGCATATCGTCGTTGTCGGGTGGAAACCTCGTATCTCCAAGTTTGAAATTGGTATGTTCTTTTGCAAAGTAAAGCCCTGCTTCATCGTAAAAGGCCGTCGCACAAAAGTAGTGAAAACAGCCGATCTAGCTTGTAGATAGGCTGTTTTCACTAGTATGAATCATTTTTAAAATGAAAAATGCAAAACGAACGGTTTGGACATACAAGGTTTTCACCCGACAACGACCATATGCTAATGGTCGATGCCAGAACAATTGCTAAAGGAGGAGAACCGGGCAGAACAGAGAGATTTTGAGGAGAATTTTGTAAAATCATATAGGAGGATAAGTAGTATTGAAGGTCATCTGTCAATCAAAAAAAAAACTAAAAACAAAAAAACAGTAACATAAATACAAATTCAATGTTAATCAATAGGGCAAGACCCCTACAGTCAGTATTGTACTGCATATGGCTTATGAAACTATTCTCGTTATTTTTTACACTACTTGCTTTTTTCACACGTTATGGGAGGAAACTGATTACAAAAGATACCATAAGAGAGAAGTGACCAAGTTACAGAAGTGGTACATTTTTATCATCAACCTTATGTTGAACTTTGTGAACCAGTAGATCATATCTCACAATGAATATAAATGGTGCTAAATAAATAGCACCAAAAGTGGTTCTCTGGCTCATAGCCATAGATGAAGTGTGTTTGTGTGTGTGTGTGTGTGTGTGTGTGTGTGTGTGTGTGTGTGTGTGTGTGTGTGGGTGTGTGTGTGTGTGTGTGGGCGGGCGGGCGTGCGTGCGTGCGTGCGTGCGTGCGTGTGTCCACTATGCAGAATCAAGAAGATACGTCGAAGGAAGCGTCACTGGTACAGTATCAATAGCGCTGCAAATATTCAGAAAAACTGCAGACTAGACGCAAATGTATGAGAAATGTCCAATGAAAAGGAAGAATGCATATTACATACATATTCTTGTTGAGTTTACATTTTCCCTACTATACTGGGGTGGGGTGAGGGAAAGATGCCCATTGTTGTTTTCTATTTTCTATTTATTGACATACTATTTGATACAGTTTTATTACAAAAATAAAAATAAAATATGTTTTAATAATAATAATTAAAGATCTACAAGATCACAAGTGGGCTTGTACATCTGCTATTTTGGCCATGGTTCCCCCTAGAATATGGATATGCTGTAGTTTAAAGGGTTAATATAATGAGTGTACAGCATTGCAATGGGCCAGGGCGGGGTTGCACCAGCTGTTACTAAGTTATAACGTAGCCTAGTTGTAACGTAAATGGCTTCTACGTCAAGACTTACGCATTACTAAAATGTCAGGTGTTGCACCACACAAATGTGTTCTTACGTATCTCTAAGTAACAACTAAATATTTACACCACCCCTTGGGCAGCACTAAGTCTTTACTAAGTAACCTATCTCTAGGGGAGTAGAGCAACTTCACTACTAACGTGGCAGACAGCATTATATCGGCTATTTAATTAATTCAACAATGAAACGACCCATCTGTTTAAAACATACATTAAGCCCTATATACATTTCGGCCATTTGAAAATAGCCGATCTACAAGCTCACGATGTGTCTGCTATTAATATTGCAGGATTGATACTTTTTTAATTAATTTTAGTACTTTTCAACCACTGCATACAGCACAACAGCGAATTGAACGGTGCGCTGCCGCGCTCTCTTCCCCCGTGTATGCATTGCCCTGCGTTACTTCACAACGGGGGGAAATGTATGAGGCCAATATAATTTGTGATACAATCCGTTTGCAGGGCAGTGCGCAGGGATGCGCTCGCCCTGTGCACGCATATCAGTGACTTGTGTACATGCCAGTGGAGAGACGGAGGTCTCTGTTGACAAAAGACGATACAAGCTTTATTTCCTTACTAGAAACAGTTAGTTTTCATTGGATTCGGGAGCTATGACGTCATTTTATGCGACTATACATTTCTTTAGGAACAGTTTACGCATTACTAGTTACGTTATGCCTTAAGAAGTCGTGGTGCAACACCTGTTAGTAACTCACTTAGTTACAAACTAACTAGTAGTTACTAAGCCTCTAGTAAGGACTTTACTCCCTAACTTAGGGCAGAACTTACGTTCTGGTGGTGCAACTGGCCCCTGGTGTACAAGTCAAGATACACTACACCACCACTAAGATACCCATGTACCTGACAATACGTCAAGGATGTCCACAATTACAACACCAGAGGCAGCTCCACAGATCACGTCAAACCCAGATTTGGCTCAAACAAAGGGTTAAATTCGGTCTCCTACTAAAATAAGTGTAAATCCCTACCCTCCTTTAAAACTGCTCTGAAAATCACTTACAGGCGGCTGCTACTCGAAACTGGTAAAACAGACAAACCCTAACCTCCCTCTGACCTTTCTACTGTAAATACCATTTATTATTTACTTTGTTTTAATGATATTTTCTGCATAGTACTGTGTTTTATTTGTCATTCAATATTATACGAGTTAAAAAAGGACCCCAATCAAAACAAGCCCTAAAGTTTTCTTGTGGTGTTTATCCTTTTAGTTGACCTTGTACCAGTGAACTGTAGGGTCATGTACTGTACCTTTTCCTACACAAACCTCTAATAACAATCAATCGATCAAATACTGTAATATATAGTGAGATTTCATCTTTTTCTAGCCTGTCACCCCTTATTCTTCTTGGGAATAAGGGACGCATGGTCGGTTGGGTGTTCTTTATTTGAATTCCAGGTACTGTAGTTGGCAACCCAAGCCAGTGTTGAAAGTTCCTAACTGGATGTACAGGAAGTATAGGACATTCCGCTATTCTGTGGTCATGTACTGTAGCTCTGTAATTCCTGCATTTCCGGTATAGACAAAATCAAAATCAGTATGCTTCATCTGCCAATTAGCCTCCTAGATCAGTGGTTCTCAACCTTTTAAGGCCGTGAACCCCCAAATAATCATATTTAAACTGGGGACCCCCCACCCTGACGAGCACTTGGAACTTGGCCTTACATTAGTTTGACCCCATCTGTTCGCCTTGCGTTGCGAGGCGTTGTGAGCATGTAGATCTGCTATTTTCACAATTTCTGTCTCTAATATTTGACAATTTGGTCAATGTTTGACCAGAGGTACTAAAAATGTCTTAAAGGTCTTTCATTTGTCACTTTAGAAATGTGCAGATACACTTATGTATGTTGGTCTGTTTACTGTTGAGTGAGAAAACAATGTTAACATTCAGCTAAACATCTGTGGACCCCTCAAAATAATTTGGGGACCCCCTGGGGGTCCCGACCGGCCCACAGGTTGAGAACCACTGTCCTAGATTATGATAGATCTTGAGTGGAAAGAGTGGACATTTTGGCCTGAGGGTGGCACTAGAGAGTAAAGGTCAGTAAAGGGGATTACTCACAATGTTATAGGTTTATCCTCCGGGCCCTAAGAGTTCAAAACCTTTAATCCCTGATCCCAGTGGATCACATTTCGATTTTGGGTGTTATAAATATATTATTTTATTAATCAAATGTATATTTCTTATATTGACATAATGTTTGCTGAGATAAGTCTAAGTAAAAATCATCCTAACCTAATCCACTTGGATAGGGATTAAAGGTTTTGTACTCTTGAGCCCTGAGGAGCGTGAAGCAGCAGTGATGGAGAAAAGTACTCATATGTTTTACTTAAAGTATTGGTATCAAAGCCTACTTAAAGTACCAAAAGCAGAAAGTACTCATTATGCAGAATGTCCCATTTCACAAGATTTCAAAATTGCATGAAACATATACAAATATTTAGAAAATAGCTCATATAAATATCTATAAGCTCACTTGTAGATCGTCTATTTTCAAATGGCCGAAATGTAAAGCTCTGAAGTGGTTAATGTATGTTTTCATTGTTTTGTAGTAATAATCAAAATCTATAAAAGCTAAGTTCAAATATTTGTAGCAGAGTAAAAGTACAATATTTGCCTCTGAGATGTAGTGGAGTAGAGTAAAAGTACTGAAAATTGGAAATATTCCAGTAAAGTAAAAAGTACTCAAAACTGTACTTAAGTACAGTACTTGAGTAAATGTACTTAGTTACTTTACACCACTGTGAAGCGGGGTACACAACATTCCATGGCAACAATGAGCAGGTTGAGATACAGTATGTTGTTTGGTAACAGTGTTACACACAGACTGACATGTTATCCCCATCCTTAGAGCCAGGTGGTTGCTAGCGGTGTGAAAACAACTGTGACTGCCTGGGGAACACTTTATCTATGAATAGTAGCTGTGACTTCAAGGATAACATGTGGGTCCGGAGCAAAAAGAAAATAATTATAAATTGAATGACAAATGGTGCATTTACTTGAGCAAAACTGTTTTAGAATGTGTGCGTTACATTACCATTCTCTCACTCACTCACTCACTCACACACACTCACACACACTGTGTGTGTGTGTGTGTGTGTGTGTGTGTGTGTGTGTGTGTGTGTGTGTGTGTGTGTGTGTGTGTGTGTGTGTGTGTGTGTGTGTGTGTGTGTGTGTGTGTGTGTGTGTGTGTGTGTGTGTGTGCGTGCGTGCGTGCGTGCGTGCGTGCGTGCGTGCGTGTGTGTGGCCTAATGGCTTGAATGTTTATTCCCTCAGAAATCATTGGCTGATGGCTGCCATATCTAGGCTATCTGTGCTGTTAGCTGTAGCTTGGAGACAGACAAGGAGGGACATTAATGAGCTGTGAAGTGTGGTGGCACTGTGTGTGAGAACATCAAAACACAAACACACACAGAGCTAAGCAACTGTAGCTATGAAAGGACTTAGTTTGTGTGCAGTGTAAGGCTCTCTCTCTCTCTCTCTCGTTATTGAGTTCAATTGAAAGGGGCTCTATTGGTATCATGGGAGACATACATCGCCAAGAGAGAAAATACAGCATTTTCCAAATAATCGCCGGGGGTCTGACTAGGGATGGGACGATACGCGATATTATCGTTTATCGTGATAAAAAACACTCACGATAATCATATCGTGGAGATTTAATTTATCGCGATATCGTCCCCCATCATGCACTGGGATCAATTCACCTTTTATTTGCTGAGCTGCATATCCGGTACCACTTAAACCCTTTATAATTGGTAAAAGGTACTTAATAAAATACATTCTTTTTTCACTCTCTATCAAATATCTTTGCCAAAAAATAGCCGATCTACAAGCTCACAACGCGTCGCAACGTTCCACCTCAGGATAATCCACCTCAGGATTTAGATTATCGCGATAATATCGTTTTTTGTCACAATAATCGTGATATGGAATGTTCATATCGTCCCATCCCTAGGTCTGACACCGTTGTACGCATCGACTGCCAATCAAATGGACGCAAATAAGTATCGCAAATAGCTGGCCGGTTCTTTTAAGCACTTAAACGCTTTTAAGCATTCAAAATGATTTTGCTGATTCAACGTCCGGACTACTATTTGGAAACATACAGTAGATGTACAGTATGTACAGTCAACAGACAGAGCACTGTAAATGTTCAACTTTGCAGCCGAGCATAGTAAGTACACAACTAAAATAATAATACAATGAGCTTAATAGAAACTAGATTAGAAACACACACGCACGCATGCACGCTGCATAAGTGGTGCGTGCGCGCGCACACACACACACACACACACACACACACACACACACACACACACACACACACACACGCACGCTGCATAAGTGGTCAGAGGTGTAGGAGAGGTAATACATCACTATCAAGGACTGACAACCAACCACACATACCTACAGTACACATGTGGGAGGGGCTGGCTGTGGCCAGCAGCCTTTCTGGGTCACTCAGAATGAAGCAAGTCCTTGGCTCAGTTTCAAGCTGCTTGATGCAGAGAGAGAGAGAGAGAGAGAGAAGTGCTCTGGTGTGTTCCCTTATTACACAGTATGTGATATTAAACAGAACACAGCTGGGACCGTGAAGTACAGTAGCCTATTATTGAACCAGCACAGTGGCCTTGTGGTTAGAGCGAGACCGAGGGGGGGGTCAATCCCCGGCCGAGTCATACCAAAGAATATAAATATGATACCCAATAGGGCTCCCTTGCTCCCTTGGCAAGGGTTGGATTGGGGTTAAGTCCCTGCGTCATTTAGGAGGCACTGTGGCTTAGTTGGCTAAAGAAGCCTGTCGAGTAAACAGGCGATCCTGGGTTCGAATCCAAGTCTGGCCGGAACTGAATGGGTAGGAGGCGCCGTCTGAGAAAGCGAAGGAACAGAGGGTACCCCGGCCGGACTCCCCCGGTTCTTTGTGTTGAAGTGAGCTTGACACTTAAGGAGTAGTTTTCTATCGATTACTCACCCCATGGAGACTTGAGTTCAATCATATATATATTTTTTTGTTTTTGTCGCATTCTGAATGCGACAAAAACTAAAAAAATATTAATTTGGGACAGACAAATTTTGGGAGTGAACTACTCCTTTAACCCCTAACTGTCCCTGTCCCCCCTGCCACCCATCGCTCATCATAACCAGCTGAGGAGCCATCATTAGGGTTGTCACGATTATGACATTTTACGTGACGATTAATTGTCACACGAATAAATGAATAAGAATTACATTTCTGTTTGGCTTTGAAGTTGCACAGGGCAGATATGACATATAACCTAAATATACAAAGATAATGATAATGTTTGGCATATTTAATAACTTTATTCTTTATACATTTATAGTGGAAATAGCCAATCTACAAGCTCACAACACATCGCGATTTCCACTACTTTTTGCAAGTGTTTGAAACTATATGAACATTTCTCAACATGGAAATGATGATTATGACTTTTATGCGAAATAACTGTGATTACCTCAAATAATTGCGATTAGGCGATTATGTAATAATTGTGACAGGCCTAGCCATCATCTGGGTGAAACGACGCATTGTGAGCTTGTAGATCGTCTATTTTCAAAATGTTTTTTGGACATTTTGAAATTCTGAAATGGGGACAATCCGCACAATGAGTACTTTTAGGTTTGGTACTATAAGTATATTTTGATGCCAATACTTTTGCACTTTTTCTCAAGTGAACAAGAGACTTCTGCTTGTAACAGAGTATAGCTACATTAATAGAGTATTGACACTTTACGGTGTATATATATATATATATATATATATTATAAACTTAAGTATAACCTGTGAGTAGTTCTTCCATCATCACTGCCTCCCTACTAACCTACCCATCATGCATCAGGGGATGACTGTGGGCAGGGTGGGGTCGTCTCATCCAATTAACCTCTGAATCAACCCCCAGGAGGGAGAACACTCACAGACCTCTAGGGGAGCGGAACACTGTTGTGTTGGGTTGTATTTAGAACTAGCTGCTAGGCTAGCTGATGATGCAGCATGGCTGGCTCTTTCACAAGAGGGGAGCACGAGATATGATGAAAGAAGACATGTTGTTTATTCCTATAAAGGGGGGTTTGAGTGGATATAATACCCAGGAACATTATCAGCATTTTAAATATTTAAGTTACATTTAATTTTTCAGTTACTCGAAAATATATACAGTTATAATATATATACTATACTATATATATATATATATATATATATATATATATATATATATATATATTTTTTTTTTTTCTTTTTTTTTTTTCCTTCTTTTTTTTTAATTGTTGGAAAATATTTAAACATCTTGTTAAATATTCTCTTATGGGATCCCTAGATCAGGGGTTCCCAAACCTTTTTGGATCGGGGCACCCCTATAAATATTCTTTTCATCCGAGGCACCCTACATTATTATATTCCTAATTATCACTCCCAGCACCTTATATTTATAGCATATTTTAGCGATTATTTTGCGAGGAAAGCGAGATAATAGCCATTTTGGTTAGAACTGATTGAAAATAACTTTGTAATTCAAGTTTAAAATGATAATAAATATATTTTTAAATATCATATATTTTCAAATATTATCAAATTATCTCGTGACGGCCAAATACACAATATGATATGTATTTGGCAGAGGACCACCATTTCCTCAATGAAATGATTACAAAGAAGTCCTCAATGTGAACAAGCCATAGTGCTTTCTTGGGTTTAAATCCTATTAGTAGACCTTGTATCTGAACTGTACTGTCATGTGCTTTTCCTATGCGAACTGCTAATAAAGTATTCAGTCAATGAATCAAATGAATATTCTATTCTAATTGATATTATATCAGTCACTGCTGCTATCATACACTGTAGATGGGTGATACAGTAATAATGATTGATTGATTGATTCATAGATTGATTGAATACTTTATTAGAAGTTTGCATTGGAAAAAGTACAGGACAGTACAGTTCAGATACAAGGTCTACTAAGAGGATTTAGACCACAAGAAAGCACAATTATGGCCTGCTTACATTGGGGTCCTTTTACTCAATTCATAATTAATGGTCACAAATATCTATCCAACTATCAATTTAGCGAATGTCTGTCCGTCTGACCATCTGCATGGTGACATAACTGATACTACACAGTTTCTCCGCCATGGATGGTAACCGTCTGTCTGCATGCTGACATCACATCATACTCTTACGTCATAGTACTGACATCACAGACTGCCCTGGACACGGAACACCATGTATGGGCATAAAGATCTGCCCAGCGGGCACTCCAACATGAACACCATATATGGGCATAAAGATCTGCCCAACGGGCACTCCAACATTACTTCTGACTGAGACTCCTACATTAAATCCCTCAGATACTGTGCACACCCCTGTGCACGTACCCACGGGCACAGGACTAGTAAATAATAAGTATATCACAATATTAAATAACACTCCAAAGACTTTTCCCAAATCAAATTGTCACAATACAAATCTAAAAGCATAGTTATAGCTGCCATATAACATAACATTATAGAACCCTAAATGAACCTGAACCATCATGATCATCATCATCATGACATAACATTACTGTGTTGATGAAGCTAATTTAAGTGACAACCAGTGTTGGGCAATATTACTCATGCAGGAGAGTAGTTATTACATATTACTTCTTAAAAAAGTAATATCATATTACATGGAATCAAGAGTAATATATTACATATTATATTACATTACATATTACTTTTAACCCAACAGCAAAAACACACAATCTAATTGGCCAGAACTGAATCATTTTTTTTTAATAATAATCATAATAAGAGTCACTAATCAGCCAAAATGGCTATAATATAGCAGCAATCTCTCGAACTTTTAAACGAAATGTTTTCAAAAGACAGGCAACAAAAAGTAAAAAAAAAAAAAGTAATATGCAATAGGCCTATATAATTATTATTATTATTTTTTTACAAATATGGTATATTACTGTTTTTGCAGAGTAATCGTTACTGTGTAAAGTAATAGCCTACTATTACAGTAACACATTACAAGTAACTAGTTACTGCCCAACACTGGTGATGATGAGGCTAAATTAAGCAGCCAAGCCTGGGCTCATGTACTTATGGTTTGAATTTAAACAAAGTGACAACTAAACAAATGATGTCCCTTCTCAAGATGACAGCACGACACAACGGACACGTGTGGGAAGACCAGTGCGTTGAGACCAAATAAATAACCTGCTAACCGGTGTCTGACTGTCTTTAATGTCAATATTATGACCAGCAGATCCTTGGGACGTTGACGGCTCAGCCTGGCATTACACCAGAACCAGTGACTCATCGAAAATTGCGACTCTCCAGATTATTTATTGATGTCTAGCTGTGTGTGTGTGTGTGTGTGTGTGTGTGTGTGTGTGTGTGTGTGTGTGTGTGTGTGTGTGTGTGTGTCTGTGTGTGTTTGTTTACGTTGGTGACATTTGTAAACACTGGAGTAACACACACACGCACACGCACTGACGCACACACACACACACACACACACACACACACACACACACACACACACACACACACACACACACACACACACACACACACACTACATTCCCCTCGCCATTAATTTAATGTAAAGACCATAATAAAACAAACCAGGTGTAACCACCAGTTTACTCCAAACCCTGTCAAATATGTCATGCTATAATAAAGCACCGGGGGTTATAGATTTCGACGGGTCACCGGTGTCGGCGTAACGCGTAACTAGCTCATTAGCTAATGGAGAGCAGAAGCTAGCTGTTAGCTTCCATTGCTGTGTGTGAGAGACTTCAGTGGATGACAGACAGAGATCCCTCTAAAAAAAAAGTCACCGTTCTCCCAGTGACATCTGTCTCCTTACCTTGTCACTGACGCCCTCCGTCCCTCCGCCACGATGTCGCAGCTCCGTCATGCTGGATCTGTGTTCTTTATTCACCGTTATCTCACATATAAAAAGACTGATTCCCAGAGAGAGAGAGAGGAGGGAGGCGATCAACGCAACAATCTAGTTTTTCCTCCTTCCTTCCAGATTAAAAATGTCCTTGGTTTTTTTAATCCGTCTTCATTCAACCGACGAGATGTCCGTTACTTCATTTAACGTCTGTCTTTCTGTCGCTCGGGTATTTATAGTTGCTCATGTTAAAAACCTTCACACACACAACACGTTTAATGTTGTGCATCTGTTTCTATGCCTGCCTGCCTACTGCAGCCTGCCTGCTGATCCAGTACTAGCCTCCGTGTGTGTGTGTGTGTGTGTGTGTGTGTGCGCGCGCGTGCGTGTGAATACAGGTTCAGTACAGGTTTGACAGCTAGGCATGCAGCATTAGAGTAGACTGCCAACACACTGCTTTCAGACCTACACAGGGGCAAAGTGCAAACAAATCACCATATATCTACTATAGCCTATATAGTCCCAAGAACAAGGGTCTTCAACAGGGGGTCCAGGACCCTAGGGGGTCCTCAGAGTTACTATAGGGGCTCCTCCTTTTTTATATTAACCACTTGAACCCTATTAGTGTCCTTATTCTGAGAACTTTTGCCAAAAATAGCAGATCTACAAGCTCACAACACCTCACGCTGCGAGGCATTGTGAGCTTGTAGATCGGCTATTTTTGGCAAAGAGGTTTGGTGTAGAGGGGAAAAACAAAAGTGCAGACTAAGTACATAGTGAAAGGTCAACTTTATTAAGTATGGACAGTTCAAGAGGTTTAATATCTGAAAACACAAATTGATATGAATCCAAAATATAGGCCTACTGATGATTGTGCTGTCAAATAATGAAACTGCGGTATATGGAATCTATGAAAAGGATGTGGGGGTCCCTGCTTCATCTCTCTCTCAACTAAGGGGTCCTTGGCCTGAAAACGTTGAAGACCCCTGCCCTAGAAATCTAAATGACAAGGGGCAACAAGGGTACACACTGTCAAGAATCATCAGTGACAATTTAACCCTCCCTATTATATACATGTGGAACCAAATTGACCCATAACATTTTATTTTGTACTCAACATTGTACTGTGTTGAAGATTACCTCCAATATAAACATAAATGTGTATGTTATTTTGCATTTAGAACTATACTGTGGGCTCCACATTTATTTTATAAAATGTCCCTATAGGGTTTTCAAAAAATATCAATTGACTACAAACAAATGCTTATATCAAATGCTTTGCACAACCTCCTCCATCTCACCCAAACATACAGTAGTAGGCTATACTAACATAGCCTTAGACTCTCGTAGGTGTAATTTATCGATTTAAAATGTCAAGATCGATAAAATACATCCATGTAAGGCATCTAATCTAGTAAGGCTAATACTAACACAACATGTTAACTTTAGCTTTAACTTTGACTTTGCAACTGTTGCTAATTTAGTGCACACCTTTACTCTGCATTAGACCAAATGTTTTATTATTTATCATTTTTATTTGTGTGTGTGTGTGTGTGTGTGTGTGTGTGTGTGTGTGTGTGTGTGTGTGTGTGCGCGTGTAAAATCTCGCAAACTGCTGGACTGGACTCAAAGTGTCCAACAATAACAACTAAATGATAACACTCAACAAGCATAACCCATGGACATGCTTGATCCACAGCCTCACCATCAGACCTCCTCCTCCTCACCTCTGATCAAAGTTAGGCACCTTTGCATCAAACTGTTGTGACACTGCATTCCTTTCAATTCTGCCACGCCCTTCATTAATTACCCAGCATTTACATGAATTATTAGTCTTTTTCCTTTGTTTCATTGGCATACTTTTTCATCAACATAAAGAAAACTAGTTTAGCTGGTAGAATTTTCTCCTCTTCAAGTCTTCAAATAACACTGTCCTCTGTCGTCTATATAATAACAACCATGTGAAGTATAATATGCAGCCCTTTTTGCTCCTGCAATGTAAGATGGAAGCAGACCCAACTATTGAAATCCCAAACATGGAATATACTTGAACCATAATGCCACATTGAATGCCTGTCTCAGAACTGCCACCTGCCAGCATAAAGTGATAACATCCCAGTCTGAGTCTCCCAGGTTCTCTCAAGTATAGCTTTAACCCTGACATCCCAATTTTGGGGCGTGCCATTACAGTATAGGGCAGGCTAAAAGGGTGAAAAGACTAATCTTTCTTTTGGGTCTCGGGCTTTACGACCAGACTTTGTAGAGGCAAGAATTGAGTGACCAAAACTCATGTGATCTATCTTAGTAAATAATGCTCACAACTTGTATGTTCTCTCTCATGTCTTTTTATGTGTATTATAATGTATTTTACCATGTGTGCACCCCTTTTTATCTCTGCCAATTGATATCTTTTTTTTGTTGTTTTTTGTATGTTATAAAAACCTATGGACAATGAAAGAAATGTTACATTGAAAAATGATGTAACATGACCATGGATATCCTTAAATGAATATAAAAAAAATCAATCAACTCTTATCTGGTAGGAGTGAACCGACTTGTTTTATAGGAGACTTATAGACAACCTGAATGAACCGAGTGTAAACAGATTGCCCTGGATGGAAATAATCAACCAAGCAATTTCTTAAGTGGTAAACAGCAATTATTTATTGAAATGAAATTAAAAGAATAAGTACCAGATCTATTGCATTATTGTAACATTTTTGTTTTCTGTAGGGGTTAACTCTACATTTTTTTTATTTGTATTTTCTTTTATTGTTGGTTGTACTGAACACAAGGATACAAGGAACATTCAGCTATCACAGATTGCACACCAGATAAACGGTAGTAATGCGGCCCTACATACAAGACCGCCAAAATAATCCACGATTTCTTTTTCTTCTTTTTCTCTCATTAGTCCTTTAATGCTTTTAATTCATAACTCCGTCCACTCGCGTGAAAACGACCGATCTATAAGCTCTACAGCGCGTCGTGGCGAGACGCGTTGCAGAACTTGTAGATCGTCCGTTGTCAGGCCAACCTATCACAAGGGGCTGAGAACAACTCAACGGACAATTCCTCGGAATCCCCCCAATCCCCCCAAAAATCCAAAAGAACCCCCAAAAAACAATAATAATGCCAAGAACATGTACAATGTACTGACACATAAAGTCAGCTGTGTTAATAGACATGCAACAAGTAACAAAACTTGCTGAAATTGCAATAAATCATTAAAAAACTCTAAAACCAGTATCATTGCATAAATACTTTGTACAGTTCATTTTTCACCGACGAAATGCAACCTTTCTGTTAAAAAAATGATAACGCCCCAAACATAAAAATTTTGCATACAATAAAAACGTCATGATTCCTCTCAAGTTTTTGTACATCTGAAGGTGCAAAGAAACTGATTGATATAATAATAATACAAATTAATAATAATAATAATAAAAATAATAAGCCACTACGGCTTCTCAATGCGCCACGGCGGCAGCTAAAACGTTATCAGCGAGATGGTATGATTGCACGCTACTGTGGATACAGTACATATTAGAATGACACATTAATAACAATAAGAGTGCATATTATATGGCAAGGGTCTTGAAAGGGAGTGTAGTAAAGGCTAAATTTGTAGTGTCGCGAGACAAAAAAAGAAAAAAGATTAAAATGAAAATGAAACACCATATTGTCATTTCAAAGTATGAATCGGGCTTTAAGGAGAATCGTAAACCCACTGCACTTGTGTAACAGCTCAACGTTTTCACCATGTGTCAAGACAAGTGGGGGAGACAACAAACAAAAACAAAAAAAAAACAACTATAAAGAATAGTTCTTTCTAGCAAAGAAAGCAGCTTCGAGTGCAGATAAGTTGCCCACAGAATCAGAGACGAAATAGACACAATAAGGGGAAGGATTCGACAAAAAAAATTGACGGTTTCTGGAGTGAAAAAAGAAAAACCCTTTTTGTGAGGACTGACATCAAAAGCCGGATTTATACGTGCTTCGAACGAATGCGGCCCGGGGCCGGAAATAGTCGATCTACTGTACCAGCTCCCTTGTGAGCTTGTAGATCGGCCATTTCCGGGACACGGGGCGCCGTCATGTGATGGGGAGTATAAATTAGGCATGACATTGTTGTGACAGTAAAAGAAAAGTTCTGCATCACATCAGGTAAAGTTTCACGCTGTACGATCCTCCCTCCAACAAATGTGTGACGTTCCCTCGTGTCCCTGCATGCTCTACATTAGTTCCACACGCGCACGCACACGCACACACACACACACACACACACGCACGCACGCACGCACGCACACACACACACACACACACACACACACACACACACACACACACACACACACACACACACACACACACACACACACACACACACACACACACGCACACACCTCTACAGCAGTACTGTTGCTTCTGCCTAGAATCTCAATGCCCCAGAATAAAAAAACAAAAAACAAAACATCCTGCGCCCTTTGTTTGGAGCAGATGTTACCTTTTCAAAAAGTATACATAATACATCTCATCTCTGTCATAGCTCTGATCTTTTTAAACTGATTATTTACACCTTGCGCTCGCAATAGAAATCATCTCTCTCCTTTGAGGGACAGACAGTGACATAAAAGGAGTTCTTAAGAACAAAAAAAGAAAAAGGTGCTCACTGCTCACCTAACTGTCGCTACAATGAATGTACAAATTCTACTGCTGCTCGTGTATGATGTCGGGGTTAACGTAGATCTTTTACATTACGAGGGTTTGACGACATGGTGTGATCTTAGTGAAATAATGCCACAGGTTCTGAGAAATGTGAAATGTGCCACACGGAATCTAACCAGGACGACAACAAAAAAAACGAACAAAGACAAAACGACAAGACAGAAAAATTACAATATCCCTTGTTTGTGAGCTGGGTTCAGTTCAGTGCGAATGCAGTACACTTTCAAAGCTAAATGGACACAGTCTTTGCTGTGTCAAGGGGGACAGACTATAATTGTGCAGAAATGTAATTTTTCTTTTCAGTATTCAATATTTCACAGTCGCTGAACCTTTTGTTTTCCCCTCTCGATGACAAGCTACCCTATCATATGATCTCATGGCTATAGTGTAAGGTTGGGGATGCATTAAAAAAAGCCACTCGATATGAGAAATAAAGATTAGCTGAAATGATAAGGTCTCCAGTCTTCACAAAGCAGCAGCAATATCAAAACAATCTACAAGTTGGAAGTCGATCTGAACGACATGATAGAGGGATGTAAATAAAAAAAAGACATACTAGTTGGTCGTTGTGTGCTACATACATGATATATCAAAGCAAATTTGGCAAAAAAGGTAAAGAAAGAAAAAATAAATGAAACAATCTCTCTTCGATGGCAATGGTTTTGATACAGTGGGCAACACACACAACATAAATCGCATTTGTAAAACAAAGAAATTAAACGTAAAAAATAAAAATAAAAATTAAGTCATTGCATAACTAGGTCCCACTAGTAAAAGTCAACCCAAGAACCCCCCCCCCACCCACTCTCCGTGACTAAAGTGAATACCGACTACACACACAATCATTTAGTTTTTGTTTTTAAAGCCAGGAGTGGTTAGTCACAACGCTATGTTACAGGCAATGACGATTTCGTTTTTTTGTGTTTTTTAAAGTTCTTTCTCGTGTTGTTGGGTTTTTCTTTCGTCTAGTTAAAAAGGCTGTTGTTTTTAAGTTATTTACAATATAAACAAAGTCTGTTTCCGCGGTTCTTCTCGCTCCCCGTTCTAACTGTGGGGTCGTAGAAGGCTTATTAAAGCAGAGGGCTGTTTGACCTGACCTGACGTACGGGACGCCGGGCTGTGGAGGTGTGGTTTTATTTGAACCGCTGCCCACTCCCGGTTCCTTTTTTAGTTTTTTAGTTTTGTTTGTGTGTAAGTATGTTACAGTACGCCAGTGGTTCTCAAACGTTCAATCATTTCAAGGACCAAATGCCATTTGGTTCCATTTGGACACACTCAGAGTTACGTACCTGTAAGGGTCCTTTTGGGTCCCATAACAATTATCTAGGGACCCCCCCTGGAACCTCCTCAGGGAGACCCCTCCTCTGGATTTAACACTTTGAGGACCACTGCGTTAGGTTTATATGTGTCGTTACTGGATGTCTAAGCGGAGGTTAAAATGAGGAAGGAAAAGGACACAGAGATGGAAGATGGGGCTTTGACGGGGACAGGCGGGGTGGCGAGGGGGAGGGGCAGTAGGTGTGTGTGTGGGGGTCTTTAGTTTCTACAGCCGTCCTCATGTTGCAGGTTGTAGTAACAGTTCTGACACACCCGCACCGGGGACGAGATCTTCAGACGCTTGATCTCCGACTGGAAACGGCTGCACCTGAGAGGGGACAACGAGATTGGATCATTGGATGACCGCTGGCATTTTATACGTACTTTGCTTTGACTTTGACAATTTAACAGTACCGTGGATGACACCGCCCTTTAGTTTTTTTAGGGAGAAAACAATTACATTTCGTTCTATTCAAATAATATATTAAAAAGTTTCCAAACAACCTATATTTTTGTGCGATACTATTATACCACAAAAAATAAGTGATTCATCAGACCAATCAATTTTAATTGATAGCTTTTTGCATCAATTTGTTTATATAAAAAAATACCTATAATAAAGAATGGGTTTATTCAAAAAGAGTGTTGGATAGAATAATAGCTAGTTGTTGCCCTAGACTGGAGGCATCCAAAATGCACTAAAACCCAGAGAACAGACAGACTGATGGATTGCAAACTTCACCAGGTAGCTGGACTGCCACCTAGGGGTCATAGAAAATGCTACAGAAGCGCTCAGCTAGAGCTGGTTGAGCTGCCAAAAGTCACTGGCTCCCCAAGACAAGCTGGCACTGCCCAGTCCCCACTAATGCTCATTATAAGATGGCACGATTTCACTCTACTCACTCTGTGTCTTGTTGGGGGTGTGGACAGTTCAGAAACCTGCCTACCAACTACATTATTAATGGGGATTCCAAAATAACACGCCTTAAGGGCGAGGAGCGACCGCCAGGTCTTGTGTCTCTGTGTGTGTGCGTCAGCGCATCGCTGATTGCTACTAGTGTGACACACACACTCATGGACATATGGACATGAGCAGCTCATAGTAACTGCGACCTGATGGTGGCAACTATAGGCTTTCTCTCCCTGGAAATGTAGCACGTTGAAATACATGCCCCAGGTTTCTTAAATCTGGTTTCAGATGATCAAACCTGGGCAGGTTTCTCTCCTCTGAGACACAGTGAGTAGACAGAAATGGTACCCATCTTATAATGTGCATTAGTGAGGACCAATTATTAAAAGGTTTGAGCACCACCACTACATTTAGAAGACATTTAGAAGAATTGTCCTCAACGTCTGCGCAATGCACTATGGGGCGTTGGAAACCCGTGGATATGAGTGGTGCTCAACCTTTTCAAGGACCCCCTAGAATTATATGTATTTGACCGCGGACCACCATCAGAAAATATTTTGTTCCAGGGACCAAGAGAAAAAGATTTGCGTTACAAATGTTTGCTTTGAAAATGTATACAGTACCTTCAAAGATTTGCTCAAATCTTTCAACATTTTTGAAAAAATGTGAGCTTATAGATCTGCTATTCTCTAATAGCTAAAGCATAAATAATAGTTAAGGGTTCCAGGTTTTACAGGATTAAATCCACGGTAAAAAAAGAAGCTTACTTCTGACAGAAGAGTTGTCCGCAGTTCCTGCAGTGGTGGCGTCTCTCGGTGAGCGAAAAGCGCACAGCGCAGCCGGAGCAGCTGTCCACCACCTCGTCCTTAACCCAGTGGTCAGCGGCCGAGCGGCCGGGCTGGTCGCTCACCGACCAGCTGAACACGCGGCCACGCCCGTCCCCCACCAGGATCTTACTGTGGTCCCTGTAACCACCGAGACACAGAGCGAGACCAAGACATCAGAGACACATACTACCCACAGATCATAACCACCCAAGGAGAGCTTGAAAACATGGCCCAATGATAAAAAAAAACAAACTCCCATATCTGCTCAGGGTTAAGTACAACAATGTGCAAACACAGCAGCAAGATTGGTGAGCTGCTGTGGAGAAGGATATCAAATGGAACACCCTGCACGCAGATGTATGAAAACTGTTTTACTCCCTTCAATTGTACATATTATGTTTGGAGTGTATTGATTGATCGTATTGTATTGTGTACACTTCTGCTTTGGCAGTGTAAATGTTTGCTTTCTCAAGCCAATAAGCCCCTTTGAATTGAATTGAATTGAATTGAGAGAGAGAGAGAGAGAGAGAGCACAGGGTTCATCGCCATGTTGGCTTGTGGTGGAAGTTTCTTTGTCAAAATTCCAAATATTATCAGAAAAACACATAAAATAATCGCCCTGAAAGACCATCAACAGATCATCTACTTTTGCCATTACCTTTTCACATAGGGCTAAGGTCTTCACAATCTCGCATCGCAATATCAATATGTTGCCTAGCCGCAATTCATTCGAGATCGACATCTCGCGATATGTCGCGATGCCGCGCGCCGTTAGCTTGTAGGTCGTCCATTTTCATATACATATACAACACATATACAATAAATGGAGGACAAGCACGCTGGCAGGAGGGGAAGATTTGGAGGAGATGAGAGGAGACAGTGAAAATAGGAGAGTAGAGAGGGGGGGGGTGTTGCCTGCTAACAGACATCTGGTTGCTGCATTGATGCACAACTCTCTCTATTTATGTATGCATTCATTCCATCATTCCAAATTCAACTTGCTTTATGCATGAACAGTGTTGTGTATGTGAACGTTGTATGTGCAAAGCATATAAATGAAAGCATAAGAATTACTAACAACATAGTATATCGCAACAACAACGATATCTATGAAGGCAGAAAAGCAGTTGAAAGGATCTAAGATAATATTAACTCATTGATTGCCAAGGCCCGAGTTTCCCGAGTTATTACAGTAGTCCCAGGCTGCCACAGCCCGAGTTTCCCGAATTGGCAGCCATTTTTTATTTTTTTATTTTTTCAATTAATAAAAAAAATTCCAAAAATGCCTAAAATGTATTAGGCATGATCGCAATCGCGAAATTGCATGTTTAGCCCCATAACAAACACATCTTTCAAAATGGCAAAATGTTTGTTTTGTCTGACTTTGAAGGCTTCTATCTCATTAATGCCTGAACGGATTTCCAAGCGGATTTTTTTGGCATGGGCGTGCACGATCCGTGCACTAAAAAAAATTCTGTGCACTAGAAATTTAGGAACGTGGCAGCCTGGTACTTGGCGGCCATCTTTAAAAGGGCAATCAATGAGTTAAGAGCAACATAATTACACATTACAAATTCTCACACACACACACACACACACACACACACACACACACACACACACACACACACACACACACACACACACACACACACACACACACACACACACACACACACACACACACAGGCACGGCTGTCATACTTGGAGATGGCGAGTGAGGTGATTTCGGCTGGATGAGCGTTGTCCTTGCGGTCAAATGCTGTGTGCATGGTGAGTTTACTCCTGAAGACCAGCTGGCGCTCCCATCTGTAGCCTGCTCCGGAGAACATGTACACGCACGCACACACACACGTTAACAATGCACCAGGTGAGACCTGGATCAAGTCTACACACACAAACACTGGTGCCTTGTACAGCCACATTTCACATCTGTTTATACTCAACGTTAAAAACATGTACTGTACGGATACAGACGGAGCCTTGGGTCCCTTTTCTACCTGTTTTCTGAAAGATTATGGATATTATGGAGCGTACATGGGTACAATGCTTTGGGCCGCAAGGGGCAATTTTTTTTAAGTGCAAAGGTAAGCTTTCAAATGATGCATCATTCAAATTCATTGAAATCCGTAAAAGATATCTGAAGAAGATATGATCATTTTAAACTTAAGGCAGAGAGAATCTGCTTTGGGAAAATCTGCAATTTTCCCCCCCCATATCACTCCCCCAACACTAACCCCTCCCCCAGTAGTGTCAACTGTCAACACCTGCTTGTAATTGCTAAATGCACAGTAAAACAGTACAATTGCATGTACAGTATCTTTATGTGGCGGCTGGACATAAACCAGGACAACAATCAAAGATGTTTTCCCTGGTTCTACTGTTTCACCATGGCCAGAGTTGTGGACCACACCTCTAGCCTCAGTCAGATTTGTAGTTACAATGAATCTGCAATTTCGATTTGACTGTGTAGAGCAGGGGTTTTCAAAGTGGGTGACGGGGCACCCTGGGGTGCCGTGACGGCAGTCCAGGGGTGCCGCAAGATAATTTGATAACACTTGAGAATGTTTATTTTCAGTCAGTTCTAACCAAAAATGGCTATTATCTCAACGTTTTCCTCGCAACATAATCACTAAAATATCGCCACTGTCGGGCAGAAACCTTGTATCTCCAAGTTTCAAATGTGTACGTCTTTTGGTAAAGCAAAGCCCTGCTTCAAGACTGTCGCACAAAACTAGTGAAAACAGCCGATCTACAAGCACACAACGCCTCGCATCGTGTGCTTGTAGATCTGCTGTTTTCACTAGTTTAGTCCATTTTATAGATGATAAATACAAAACGAACGGTTTTGGACATACAAGGTTTCCACCCGACAACGACGATATGCTATAAATATAAGGTGCTGGGAGTGAAAATTATAATGTAGGGGTGCCTCGGATTAAAAAAATATTTATGGGGTGCCTTGAGACAAAAGAGTTTAGGAACCCCTGGTGTAGCAGATCCTGACGTCGGATGACCCACCTGCCCTGAGCTGGTTGTAGGAGCGTGCCTCCATGGTGATGGGCTGGTGGTGGTGGTGGGCCGCTTGGCTCTGGGGGGCCGTGTGAGGGCTGGGCTGAGGTGGAGGACCCCCGGGGTGGGGGTGGGGGTGATGGGGGTGGGCCGGCCCGGGCCTGCTCTGTCCCTCAGAGTAGTTGACGAACACGAAGCCGTCCTTCTCGTCGATGCTCAGCGTGTCCGACCAGCGCCGGGAGTCGTCCGAACCGCTGTCCACCGACCACGACGCCCCCGCCCGGACCGCCCACCTGCTGGACAACGTGGAGCACAGCAGCAAGGTTTTCAGCCTTTTCAAATATAGATTCTTTAACCCATTTTAGGCCTGGAATTGTTTTATACTTTAGCTATTGAAAAATAGCAGATACACAAGCTCACATCTATTTTTGAAAAGTCGTGAAAATGTGTGCAAATCTTTGAATAATATGTAACATTTGTAACTTAAATTTTGCTTCTGGGGGTCCATGGAACGAAATATTTTACATGGTGGTCCGTGGCCAAATACATATAATTTTGGGGGTCCTTCACATGAAAATGTTTGAGCACCACTGACAAAGAAACATAGGCTTTTCAAAAAACTTTAGAAGGATTTAGAAGACATTTAAAGAATCAGGTCAAAATATTCAAAGACTTGCACACATTTTCACGATTTTTCAGAGAACTTATTTTTTATAGATATTTTTGGGGCTTTTCAGCCCTTATTCATAGTGGAACAGTGGAGATGGACAGGAACAGGGAGAGAAAGATGGGGAGAGACATTCAGTTCCCAGGTTTTTGTGTCAATGTGAAGCAGGGCGTTGTTGAAAAAGAGCACTTGACCGTCATATGATGCGTTCAGTTGCTCAGTATTGTTGTATATTTGCCTGTCATGTTATGTCTCAATGAACTGAGTACAAAGGACCCCAATGTAAACAAGCCATTGTGCTTTCTTGGGTTTAAATCCTATTCGTAGACCTTCTATCTGAAATGTACGGTCATGTCTTTTCCTATGCAAACTGCTAAT
>NC_137832.1:51460157-51477657 GCF_963921795.1 Nannobrachium achirus
ACATAACATAACCTCTTCACACCACTGCAATGTACTTTGTATACATTTACTAATATTAATATTATTGCTGGCATGTCTGAGAAACCGTAACAAAATACTTTTAAGCAAGATTCTTTGATTAATGAACATTGAAACCGTTCAAATACGTAATTGTGTTTGACAGACACCCTCTGTTTTATTGTTCGCTGTGCATATGGCAAAATAGCAAACTAGACTTATACAATATTTGCTTGGATGTAATGGTGTCATACATAGACTGTATGGGTATAATTATGGTGGTCCTTGACATGAAAAAGTTTGAGCACCACTGATATAGCAACATACGTTTTTCAGAAAACTGAAAAGACATTTTTAGAATGGGTCTCAGGTCTTAATGGGTTTAGACTTGAGGTTAGCGTTTAGCCATTCTGTGACAACACCTCCAGCCACTCACCAATCTTCTCCTCTGTACAGCAGTCAGGCACATCAGGCTCTACCAGCTCTGGAGCGGGGGTTTCTGGGACTTGAAGGAATTCCATTCTCCAGAACTGCAGAAGGAGAAAAAAACAAATGCTAGATTAAGGTCTTCAAGCATGGTGGAGTTTATCTCAAAGAACAGCCATATGTAAGCCACCTCTCTCCATCTTTACTAAAACGTAGTGGGGGGTTGACAGGGCCCTGAGGCTCTGGAATCATTTGCCCATACACATCAGAGCCTCCCAGTCATTTTAAATCCTTGTTAAAAACGTATTTCTTCTCCCAGGCTTTCAGTGACAGCTGATGTGGCCCGGTTTTCCCTCACTGTTGCTAATGTCTGTTTGTGCTTATTTCATTGCATTGTTTGCTCTTTGTTTTTAACTTGTGCAGCACTTTGGTTGACTTGGTCATCTATATTCTATATAAATACATTTTGAGTTGTGTTGAGTACCAGGAAATTATTCATTTGGCAATTAAACATGATTTGTTACAGTTCAAGTGGGAAACCAGTACATGTGGGAGGAGCGTTCAAAAACATTCAAAAACATTGATCATAGAGAAAAAAAAACAAGAAAAAAAACCTCCTCATCTCGTTTGCTTTATGTAATGCAATATAATGTGCAATACAAATAAATGTATAATTTATTAATTATGGGCTATTATGCTCTGAGAGATGTTGCATGAAAGCCAACATTGTTAATGTAATAATCGACATTGTCCCTAGTCTAGAAGATGGAGGATGGAGAGGTGGACGTCTTTACCCTGACGACACCGTCGGAGTGTCCTGTGACGATGACGTTCTGCGTGTCCCACTCGTTCATCTCCGACACGCAGCAGCACAGGATCTGCTGGCTCCGCCCCGTGAAGGTGTTGGCACTGGCGATGGGACTGCCGTTGATGCTCCACACGTGGATGTAGGTCCCCGCGCTGGACACAATGTCCCCCTGTAGACGGCACATTCACACACAGTGTTTACAACAGTGACTCGCAAACGTGTCTTTGCAAGGACCCAGTGTTGATTTGGTTGACTAAAACAATGACAAAAAAATGTTAGTCGACTACCTTTTTTCCCTGACGAAAACTAAATACAAACCTACGACGAAAACTAAGATAATTTCATCAATAAATAATTAATTATTATGCATTAGGGCCACTGACCCACCATACGGTAACTCTGCACGTGTACAAAAAAAGCAATGGACCTGTGAAGGTCCTTTGCTTAACAGTCTGACCAGAAGCAGGGATAAAACATATCCCCCACCAGCCATAAAAAATAATGACCACAGGGAGAATATCAAAAGCAGAGGCACGGATTCAATCCCCTCCCCTCGAGCAAATTGAACCCTGATTGTACAAAGGGCCATTGAAATTAGTTTCCCCCCCTCCTATCCTTGTTACAAATCCTTTACAAGTCTCACTCTATTATACACACATTTTGCCACACAAAACACCAGTCAATGTAAATACAAAATCTGCCGGTGAACAAAGTTCCATCTTATCTAAACTAAACAAGAATGTTGTGCTTTGATACACAGATTGTTTCTGTCCACTATAGTGACACACTGTCGCTGTGTGTTTCCGGACTGTCTGCCTGACTGCCCTGCCACCCACCGTCAGTTCGTTGATGCAGAGAGCGGAGACGGGCGCCCGGTGGCCCCGGAGCTGTGTGACGAACGACAGCTTGTTGAGGTCCCAGATGATGCAGGTCCGGTCCCGGGAGCCGCTCACGATGATGTGGTACGCAGAGGACGCCGTCAGGCAGGTCACGGCGTCCGTGTGGCCCAGCAACGCCTACAGCAACACAGCACAATGATTAAGACCTGGAACGAATCAATGTCACTCTACATTTCAACCACTTTAACCATTATTTTATGCTTAAAGGAGTAGTTCACCCCCAAAATGACCTTTTATCTATTGATTACTCACGCCATGGAGACTAGAGTTCAATCATATTTTTAGTTTTTTGTCGCATTCCTAAGACAAAAATGTGATAACAATAAATTTACACCCATTCGTTCCGGATGGTGATCCGTTTCGAAACGGGTCCCCATCCGTAATCAATGGGGGTAAATGTACTCGAATAAAAATGTTATTGTTAGGAATGTGACAAAAAACTAAAAATATTATTGAACTCAACTCTCCATGGCATGAGTAATCAATAGAAAAAAAAGTCATTTTGGGGGGTGAACTACTCCTTTAAACTATTGAAAAATAGCAGATATACAAGCTCACAGCGTGGCATCTGCTGAAATGAGCTTGGTGAGGACTGTTTTGAAACGGAGTTCGGTGTAAAAAACACACATTCTTTGTGTGTGTCTGACATGTTTAAGACCGGGTGGGTTGGAAAAACGTGTTCTTTGCGTGTGTCCTCCTACCTGTTTCAGGGTGAGGGTCTTGGCCTTCTCCTTGGCGTTGCTGGTCTCCCACACACAGATGGAGGTGCTGGTACCAGCGGTGACCACCAGCTTAGGGTTGGGACAGATGGCGCACAGGATCTGACCCCACTCTGACAGGCACTCGTACACAACCACCGCCTGAAAACCATGGAGAGAGATGTGAGTGTCTGGATCTCTATTCACAACAAGGCTGTGGAAATAAATTCACTAGTATTATTAAGCCGTTATTTGTAACGGTTTATTCTCTACCTGGAATTCGAACCAGGGTCACAAAATGCACGAGAGGCCAAATTGCTACCGCTATGTCCCGAGTTCAGAACTTTGTTTCTGTTTGGTTCCAAAATGACCATGTTCTTAACTCATTCGTAGTTAACGGCCGAGGAGCCCGAAGTTTTTTCTATGTCTTTCACTGCTGGCTTCTCCTACCTGTTAAAGCAGCCGCTAATCCAGTTCCCATTGTGCGCGATCGAACACTGCTATGCATGGTGTGTTCGCGTATTCCATCAGCTTCTCAAATCCTTTTATTTTTTTTCAATTGATCCATAAGTTCTCCGTCTGTAAGCTGCCGTGTTTACACAGAAAGCCAACGAATAGAGGATAGAGGACGGACAGCCGCTTCCGGTTTACGGTCTCAATGTTAACTGGTCCGCTCAATAATGTGTCCGTGTAGAAACCGATCACGGAGCATTAGTTCCGGCCTATTTTAGTTCCGCCTCGATAAATCTTTTTTTTTAATTAACCCATTTAGGCCTGAACACATTATGACACAATATTGTATACTTTAAATATAAAAAAACAGCAGATATACAAGCTCACAGCGCGGCACCGAGCTGTGAGCGCGGCACCGAGCGCGGCACCGAGCTAAGATTTTGGGAAAAAAAAAACATGTTTCTATGTCAGCAATCTGTCCAGCCATCGTCAAAGAAAAGGTCCTTTTCACTCAACTGGAGCTCAGTTAGTCTGTTCTTTCTGTCAGTGGTGCTCAAACCTTTTCATGTGAAGGACCCCCAAAATGATATTTATTTGACCACGGACCCCCATTTCAAAATATCTAGTTCCAGGGACCACCCAGAAGCAAAATTTGAGTTACAAAACGTTCGCTTTGAAAATACATATATTCAAAGATTTGCACACATTTTCACGACTTTTTCAAAAATAGCAGATCTACAAGCTCGCAGCGCGGCACTCTGTGCTGCGCTGTGAGCTTGTATATCTGCTATTTTTATTAAAGCGGTCAATAATTCTAGGCCTAAATGGGTTAAAGCTTATTAAATCTTCGGGTTCCTCGGGCATGGCAGGGAAGGGGTTCAAAGGGGTATTTTTTTGGCAGCAGTTGTGTTAATCACGTTCACAACAAAATGTGTTTCTGCATTCTCACTAGGAAAAGCATGTCCTCTGACCTTATCGGACTCGTAGTTGGCCAGTCTGCAGCTGAGGTCGGCGTAGCCCCAGGCGAAGGTCTTGCTCCAGGCCGGGGGCACCAGCACCTTGTTCTGCTCCACCGCCAGGATGCCCTTGTCGGTGCACACCACCTGACCCACCGGCTCCTTCAGCTCTGCACGGAGACACAACCAACCGTGTTGAGAAGGGACTGCATGAATGCCAACAACATGTATTGACTTTACAGTGTACATGTGTGGTAGGGCCTTAAAGCGATGATAAAAACCTGGTTAACACCCTGCCAAAGAAACAAAAAAGATCTACAAGCTCTTCTCGACAAGTGGCACGAGAATATGAAGGGGATTGAAGTGAAAACCTTTGACGGGTGCCAGAGAGGGCCGCAGGTTGTCCAGATGATGGAAGAAGATCTTGTCGGTGCTGGAGCTGGGCGGGACGGCGGCCTGCTCGCCGCCAGCCTTACCGCGCACCCGCTTGGGTGGGTGGGGCTTCTTAAACAGCTGGGAAAGACAAACGCATACGTCGTACAGTCAGAGAGAACACTGTAGGGCAGGGTTTCTCAAAGTGGGTACCGTGGGACCCTTGGGTGCCGTGACACAATTCCAGGGGTGCCTCAGAATACTGTATGTCAATGTCCGGTCAATCAGGGACCATCATTCTTGGTGACGTCACCATCAACAGCCATTGAGGGACCAGCATTCTTGGTGACGTCACCATCAACAGCCAATGAGGGACCAGAATTCTTGGTGACGTCACCATCAACAGCCAATGAGTGCATTTCTAGTTCTGTTTGTGTACATACTGTACCACCGACATGCATAGATAGAATGATTTGCCATAGCACATGACATATATATTCCAATGCCAAATGAAGCCATTTTATTGCACGTCGGTATCAGCACCTGTTTGGGAATCTGTCCAAAGTTGTTGATGAAGCCGATGGTGGCGGTCTCCTTGAGGGGGTCGTTGATGTTGTAGATGTCCACCTGGCCCTCGTAGAAGAGGTGGTGGAAGACGTTGACAGCCTCCACGGCCGGAGGGCCCTGCTGCTTGTAGCCGAAGATCAGGTCGATCCACTCGTGGAGGTGAGCCGACACGTAGTCGCATTCCAGCGCCTGGGAACATAAGCACGAAAGATTTTGTTTTATTAACGTTGGTCGAAGATTTGCCAGGCATTGAAATGTAATACCTTGATTCTTTAGTGATAAGATAGCAGTCCATAAATGCACCTGAAATGTGCTTCATGGATTGGCCAGTAGCTGACTGATGGTTACAGTAGATACCAAAATGGGCCAATACGGATCTGAAACTCTGAGTGTACAAATGGAACCAAGCGGACGCTTACGGGTCTGTTTGGTATGGAACCATTTGTACACTCAGAGTTATGAAGGTCCCTGGCCTGTGTGATCAATCAAAGTTTGAGAACGATTGCTTCTCAAGTCTGTGTGGCTCATTTAGTCTCAGTGTGACATTGCGTTAACCGCTAACATTGGTCAGAGTGATCAATATAGATTCTCTACCAGTCTGTGAACTCTGATGAACTCTCGGGGGTCTCCCTTGGCCCAGGGGGGGAGGAGGACGTCTCCCAGTTTGATGCCGTTCTGCTTGGCTCCTGGTAGGGTCAAAGACACAGGAAGGAAAATACACAAGATATGTCATTATCGCCTGTATACATTAGGTATGAAAGTTCCAGGTGGCCCCCAGCTAAATGATGGAGAGTTGGAAACCAATTGGACCCTTATGCCTCATTCACACTACAGATATATAGTTGAACGTTTAGCTTGGTAATTCAATGTAATCTCAATGGAAACCAGCTTTAAAGCTTTCAAAGCTTTGCTTGGAGCGTCTCCTGTATCTTTAAAGCTGGTTTCCATTGAGATTACATTGAATTACCAAGCTAAACGTTCAACTATATATCTGTAGTGTGAATGAGGCATTAGAGATCTTTAAGTCTTGAGCGTAAGATGAAACCATAATTTTATGCCCTCAAGAGTTAAATTATTGTTAAACATCTGCATTACTTAATTTACAAGACGTCAACACAATTAAAGAATGTAGTAGTAAAATAAATGTATCAATACAGCAGCTGGGAATTCAATTATTGTGGAAAAGATCCTGACCAACGATAACAAAATATTCTGTTTTGGGTCTGAGAGGCAAAATCTCATCAAATGGTGGTCCGTGGCTCAAATGCCCAATAAATAATGGACCTTGATGTTAAAAAGGTTGAAAGCCACTGATAAATGGACAAAACAAACATGACAGTAAAAATGTAGTAATTAATTAATTGTTCAGACCCAGGTCAAAGTTGTTGGCGTTGAGCAGGAACTCTGGCAGGTAGAAGAACTCTGGGATGAGCTCCTTCACGTCCGCCATGTTGTGTTTGGAGGCCGAGTTCCAGGCTTCACGCACGCTGTGGAACATCCTGTCAGCCAGGTCAAAGTGACCCCCCTGGACAACACACACACACACACGCACGCACACGCAAGTAGTGAAATATAATGAAAACGGTTAAAAATGGGGAATGTATGTATATACATTTGGAGGGGGTACAGCATTGTGTAAACAGAGCCAAGTCAAATTGTGTCATTATATACTGTACATGTTGTACTGTAAATACAGGGTATTACGCTTTTTGAAACAAATGGCAGTACATTTTTTGCAGTCGTTTTGGGACATCTCAAAAAGATTTAAACCTTTTTCTTTTAGTTTATAGTCCTTAGGGACTATAAACCTTTGAGTGTTCCCACACTATCTGTACTGAGTAGCTTGTACAGATAAGACGCAGATAGATCTAAATTGGATGCCCTAACTCTTACAATTCAGTGCTTGTCAGGGTGGGGGGTTCCCAGTTAAAATGTGATTATTTTTGGGGGGTCGACTCCTGGCCTGAAAAAGGTCAGACACTGTGGATTTTGATGGTGAAGTCATACCTGTAGTCTGAGGAAGATCTGGGTGAAAGGCTCCATGCGGACCAAGTAGGAGGCTACGATCATGGCTGAGGAGTAGTGGGTGCCGTAGTGATATGCTGGAGTCTCACCTGAAGCAAAAATATACAACATGCAATAAAATCATCAGTGTTATGGTGGGTACATCAGTTTGAGTGTTTTTAACTCACTCGATGCCCACGATGAGGTACCTCATCAAACACGCGTGCCGTCCCGAGTGCCTTCGGCGAGGCGAAAATGGCGAGACCACACGCTAAACCGTAATGTGCGGTCTGCGGCACCTGCGACTGATGCAAAAACTCAAATTCCGCTCGCCCCGATTGGGTCTTGTATTCTTGTACCGGTATATTCGTTTTACGGAGGATAAGCGTTAGGAATAAGTTAAAGGTCAGGCATAGTTTTACTGAGGTTAAGTGTACGAATAAGGTTAGATTTTAGGCAGTTTTACTGAGGTTACGTTTGGAATACCGTTCGTCAGATTTGGCCCGGGGCGAGCGTGTTTTGGGGGCGAACTTTCTTGTATTCCTCGCAACAGATTTTTAAAACGTTTTCACAGTGTTGCTCTTCTAGACTTTGGCTGAGCACAAATGTACTGTGTGTGGTGGGGGATGTGTGCGTGAAGTGGATTAGACGTGGGTGGTCTTACCAGTGGGGTCCTCCCAGTCCTTGTATCTCTTCTTGTACTGGGTCAGTCTGTCGTCCGTCTGCGCTCCCATGGGCTTGGCCAGGTTCCGGAACGTCTTGGGACTGTTCAGATCCAGCTCCTGTTCAGGACACACATCACCATGATGCCATTCATCAGAGCTGTTTCGGACGGACCCCAAGGGGTGGCAAAATATGTGTTTTCCCCGTTTCTTTGTACACCAATACTGTCTGTTCTGGTGTGGGCGTTACATGCATTCTGCCATGCTGGCCGTTTGATTATTTTATTCATTGAATAATCTAGTATATAATCAGAATAATAGACTTGACGTGTAATTTCATAAAAACGTGCTTCTTAATTAATCGAATAATCAAAAAGTAGGGAGGGATAACCCAAGAGAGTGGCTGCAGTGTACATGTGCAACACATGATGAATGGTGGTGAATAATGTTTGTTCCCATAGGCTGAACTGGACCCCGGTTTGACACCCTGATGAAGGGGTAGACTGGTTGTTGGAAATAAAGCCTAATACCCAAAACATTATTATCTCAATGGGAGTCAATGAGGTTTTGGCGAACTTTACACTTTGTTTTATTACCATAACCTTTTCATAAACACTTTGATTTCAATCACTAATTTAAAGTATTTTTTAAATCATTGTGATATGCGTTGTAGATACTGTAGGTTGTAGATAGGCTATTTTTGGTGAACCTTCCCCCCAAAATAGGGATGCTGGGGTTCAAGTGGTTAAACGTCACATGTAAAGTTATTTTCAGTCAGTTCTGATGGAACTGTCTGAGGGGGCCTCTGTGACATAGCCTACCAGGTGGAGAGATGTGCATATTTACATTGCGTAATGTGATGTAAGATTCTAAAAATGAACAGTGTAATTCAGGGGTGCCGTGGAAGATTTTTTTTTACAGGGGTGCCCTGAGACAAAAAGGTTTGAGAACCCTTGGTCTAGGGTTGTGCTGATACCTCAGAGTCGTAGTCGGCCAGGATCCAGGGGAAGACGGGGTACTGCATCAGGTCGTTGTAGGAGCGACCGGCCAACGTGTTCAGATGCATCAGGTACTGGAAGTTACTGATCTCTCCTCGCTAGTGGCGGGGAACAAAATAAAATACACACGTCAGTGGTTTGGAGGACTTTGGGGGAATTGTTTTAACAAACAGGTGGTGACGGGATCCAACTAATCCAGTGGTTCTCAACCAGTGGTCCTTGAGTGGGTTCCAACCAATTGGACTCTTATACATGTAGATCTCCAACTCTTGAGGAGATGTTGAATATATGTATTACTTAGGCCATGGCTACACAGAGCTGGATATTTCTGAAGCTAGACATTTTTTGTGCTGTTGGGGCTTGCAGCCACATGAAGCTGGATATTTCGGCCGCGAAGCTGGATATTTTTTTGAAAAATATCCTATTCACTGGATCCGTGTAGACAGGGAACCCAGATATCTCTGAAGACTTTACTGTGTGTGTGCTTGTTAGACCTAGATATCTTTGTCGTGTGGACCTAGATATTTTTGTGGATATCTGAAAAACCAGGATATATGAAATATCCAGCTCCGTGTAGCCATGGCCTTAATTTACAAAAAGTCTACACAATTAGAGAATGTAGAAGAATTGTTATTTTGATCAACATTTGCCTGTTATCTCTCCTATTAATACATCATGGAATTGTGAAACAAAGTATTATCCAACGGCAACAAAATATTGTTGTCCTGGGTCTGAGAGGCTAAATCTCTTCAAATGGTGGTCCGTGGCTCAAATGCCCAATAAATAATGGCCCATGATATTGAAAATACCACTGAACTAATCCCATGATGTGAGTCCAGCATCAGTTCCTACCTCCCATCTCTGAGTGACTGATTTCTCTCCCACCAACGTGCTGAGCAGTCCAGACCTGGAACACAGAGTAGAGGAGTTGATTGATAGATTTTATTCAGTAGGACATTTAGTTCAACATAAATCATACCCAGTATCACACATATGAGTTTAATTCAATTCTTATTTCCAATGTGGTCCTGCCAGTGAAACCATAAGTAAAGTCCAGATTTTAAATGACACACGTGTTAAAACAAATATTTCTAAAGCATAAGAAATGGTATCCTAAAAAAACTAAAATTATAAAATAAGATTGCCCAGCATTAAAACGGTGTCTGCTGCACAGTGACGGGGCAGATCAGTCCAATAGAGAAATATACGTACTGTGAAAATAAAGGAACCCTTACCTAAACGTATGACTCTAGGTATCGCAACACGACAACTGGTGCTTAGTTATGCCATAATCTTATTCCGTATGAATGACAGAGTTGGAGTGTCTTGCCCAAAAGAACAGATCTACAAGCTAACAACTTGGTGTTACGCTGTAGATTTTGTCTACAATTATCGACAGGCAAGAAAGATATCAACGAGGACAATGACGCTTCTACACAGTCAAGTCACCAGCTTTACACTACAAAATCACCACTCTAGAAATGACTGTGCGTGCCATTTTATTCAACGTGGAAGGACACATGGAGAGGCTGTAATGTCACAATAAGAAAAGTGTTACCCTTGCTCCACACTGGTGTTGGGTCTCTGGCCTGAGACGGACTCAGAGCTGTCTGCCAGCGAGGGAACCACAGCTAAAAACCTGTAGAAGAACAACATTCAGTACCATCAGAACCTCAAATAAGTCATTCACAGTGGTAAATAATATCCCTACTGTGACACAGTTGAGCAGGATATAAGCTATAGACAACAAAAGTATAACATAAAGTATTACATTGACACTACCAGATGTAATGGCTGTCCATACCAAGAACTATAACTATAATAACCAATGAAAGCTAATTATGCCGTTCTAATTCATGTTCAAACCAAAGCTATACTATACTATACAACTATAGAACCACTGTTGCCACTATAACTATGGCAACAGTGGAGAACAAAACCGTTGGGGTCACTTTCTTTTTTTAAAGATAATTTGGCTTTTTTTGAGCCTTTACAGATAGATTACAGCAGTGTGACAGGGAAACGGGCAGAGAGAGAGAAAGAAGACGCAGCAAAGGTCATCGGAACCGCTACGCCAGCCTCGTTGGGCCTGGACACACATTACTCACGTTCAACATGTACAGTACGCTATAAGGACGTTATCAGACATCAGTGTCGATGTTCACTTTATTATGATCATCATATAAAAATTATGAATGCTGAAGAGTGCACCTTTGGTAGACTTTGTTGCGGACTCCTTTCTGGAACGCCAACAGGTAGTTCCTGCCGTCTGCCGAGAACACCTCCACTGCCATGGGCTGAAAACATGACGGTCAAGGCCCAGTTATCAACAATAGTAGCATACTGTAACAATTCCTCATAAGATGCCCAGCCTAAAGGGACAAAGAGCGTGATAAGCCACATCAGCAATATGGCTTAAGGCCGTTATCAAAGAGAAGAAAAGCAGGTCCCAACACCATCTTAATGCTCCCATGGGAGGATTAAGACGGTATGCAGACCTGCTTATCTACTGTAGGTGTGCGGACCTGCTTTTCTAGGCATTTGTTGAAACAACCTGAGTTAATGGATTTAAGAAACTATACTTGGTTACGTGACACGGAATGCAAGTATCGCCACCCTTCATGGTCTGGCTGAGCCATCGGGCACCCAGTAGCTGACCAACCTGTCCAAAGAGCAAGGTACCACTCCCAAGTGCTCTTGAGCAAGACGCTGAACCCCTAACTGCTTCTGCAGTTAGGGGTTCATGAACACTTTGTCACGAAATACCAAGAGGAGTTGGGCTCCAAACAATAACTCCCGGGCCACTGTTGCATGTAAACACAGTCAGTTGTGCGTGCGTATTGTACAGTACATACCTGCAGGAGGTAGCGTCTCTTGTGAACCTCCTTGATGTCTTCATAGGCAAAGATGCTGCAGGTTCTCTTCAGCTGGCTCTGACCCTGTCTGGCTCCTCTGGGGATGATGGCTTCATACAGGCTAGTCACACACGTTTAATTGAACATTAATTTAACTTCTCTCGCGCTGTGAGCTTGTACATCTGCTATCTTTGAAAGATCTTATTATATTTTAACATAAATCTTCTCTCCCTGGCACAAAACGTTTTCAGATGGGGGTCCACAAAAAGAAGAGCTAACTGAAGTAGACCTACTTTGCAGGCAGTGTGTCGATGTCTCGGATCTCCCTGGAGACGGTCATGGTGTAGCCGTCGATCACGTAGAAGTGTTCCTTCCCGAACAGCAGCAGGCCCTCACTGGTGTCCAGGCCCTGCACCCTGGCACAGCGGTACATGTGCTGGATCTGACCCACACAAAACACACACAATGAATTACTTATCTACATCCACACCACTGGGGAAAGTAAACAGACATAAAAAACAGACATAAAAGGATAGACTTCTACTGGCTTCCTGCAAAACTGCTACCCACACGTTTGGCTGTGCAGCTCATTCCACGAATGCCCTATGCATACAAGCTGTACCTCGTTGTAAAGGTTACTAATCAACGATAGAAATGATATAAAACACAATACCAATTGGTGTATTATTAAAGGGGAGATATAATGGACCGAACTTTTAGTGCGTAGTTTATGAAAGTAAAGGCTAAATTAGACCTCATTCCAGAGCGCTGCGTGTGTTTTTTCCCCTTCTTCTAATGTTGTTATATACAGCCCTCTCATTTCTAAGTGTCTCAGAGTCAGACCTTCTCTCCCTCCTCGAGGAGGCGCAGCAGGGAGGTGTTGTCGGTCCTCTGCTCCTCGTCCAGACCTCCTGACTCCAACAACTGCTCCTGGAGCTGCTCCTGGCTGTCCTCGTCTGCGCCATCCGCCGTGGAGCGAGAGCGCTTCAGAGGAGCCTTCACCAGGCCTGGGGAGAACACCACAACAGCCACACTGCCGTTAATGCATGCTTGGTCTATTGCATAGTTCTCAACAGGCTTGAAAATTAAGGCCCGGCCCTAACTGGGCCCTATTTGGGCTGGCCCGACTAATTAGCATACATTTTTGGGCCCAGCCCGGCACGAAAACATCAGAGCTATAATAAATGTATAAAGCACCCACATTGAAACGATAAGATATGGAGATACAGGTTTCTGCACGACAGCATCTTTGGCCCTGTTGATTCCCCACCCTCATCCTCACCTTTGACCCTGGCGATAGTGTCCTCTCCGGGGTGGTCTGGTTCGTGCTGGGTGGTCTCCCCCTCGGTGCTGTGCTCCACTGAGTGCTGGTACATGCCGGGGTTTCCAGACAGCAGGCGCACGTAGTACTCCTTACTGTCGTAGCTGATGGCCCGCCGGTACCGCACCGGCTTCTGATGCACACAGAGGAAGGACAGGAAAAAAGAATGAGGGCTGGGACTTTTAACTGATTTATTAATTACAGAAAGTTTCATTTTTGCACCATGGAACTAGACGAGTTTTAGGCGTACCAACCAACAGACAACAAACACCAGGCCAGAGAGCCGATCAGGAGAGCCGATCAGACCGCTTTGCTTCGCCCAGTGGATGGTAAATTTAGATTAAAAAAAAAATCTCACTCATTGCTTCACTCGTATACCAAAATGTGTTAAAAATACAATTATTATAATAAAAATAAACTCAAATATTTATATGCAATTAGGCATGCGATTTATTTCAATGGATTAATTACAAACCCTCAAATTAATTTGATTTCTTCAAGTGTAACCAACTGTCCACTAAAGCAGAGGAAAGGCGTGGTGGGATTAAATGAATAAATGCCTGGAGAATGTAATCAGCTCATCAGTTCAGACTAATTGTGCAAAATAGCCCCAAATATGGCCAGATTATCCTGTAGTCTGCACCCAAACCTCTGGTATAAGGCACACAACTCACAAGTCCACTCCATTTGTTAAACATCACCATGCAGTTAAATCAGACAAAGTTTTAAATCTTCATCCATAATGTTCCACAACAAGCTACCTGGGTGGAAACGGCACCCCTTGCTGCTGAGGCTGTGGCTAACAGGGGCACCTTAGGGGGATGAGGAGGGCATTAGAAACGGAATCACACTGCCTAGATGACATTAGGGACTGCCACTATCGATTGTCTTAGCGATTATTATATCAATTGATTTTTCGAATATATAATAATCGAAAAGCACTGATCTAAAAAGAAAACACTCTATAGCAGGGGTCTTCAATGTTTTTAAGGCAAAGAGATAAGAGAGAGGTGAAGCATTCACATTAATATTTTCAGATATTTGCATTTTTGAAAAACAAAAACATTGCCATCACAAAAGAATTGGCGTCCCCATGTACTAACTCTGAGGACCTCCCCAGGCGTCCCGGACCCTTTGTTGAAGAGCCAAATAAATAGATAAATAATAATAATAATAATAACCTTTTGTTAAAAAAAAACTCCCTGGCTAGTCCACAAGTCGCAAGCCCGTATAAAAGGACTGAGTCATTACTATTTCTATGCATTTGATGCATTACCTTGTAAATCGCTCTGGATTAAGAGCGTCTGCTAAATGCCCGAATCGGATTCCTCCTAGTCTAGGGGGTCATATGGATAGTGGATGTAAGTCTCTAACCTGTGCAGGGTTGGTGCTGGGTTCCGGCTCGGGGACGTAGGGGTAGTGGATGTAGAACATGTCGTTGCGGACCATCTTCTTGCGCATGCGGCACGGCCCCTCCGTCATCTCCAGCACAAACTTGTCCAGACTGGAGCCGATGGGCGGGCCCCACAGGCCGCGCTCCCGCAGCAGCTCGTACTCGATGGACGCCCACTCCTCCGTTACGTACTTCAGAGCGTTCTGCTGGCGCTGGAGGAAGAGGTGGTTCGCTTGTTAAGGGCTGGGCGATATGGTTTCAAAATAACCCATTAACTCTTTTACTGCCAAGGATACTAGTCAAATCGTCCTAGATCCACAGCGTCAAAGCGAGTCACTCATCTAAGCCTTATTTGGGAGGTTTATGATAGTTTGTGAATGATCCCAGCATCACCGAAGAGGAGTATAGACAAAAATCAGATGATGTCAGCAAATACAAGATGCTAGATGTTACTCCTGTAACAACTCATGGAGGACCTTGTTCTCCGTCAAGGTCTGTACAGTTAAATATTACAGGTGCAACAGTCAATCAAACTAATAGATACAATCAATTACTATTTTTTTCTTAGTAGTGAAAATAGCAGATCTACAAGCTTACAATGCATCGCGACATGTCGTGAGCTTGTAGATAGGCTGTTTTTGCACACCACCATTGTTCAACGAAGTATAATATAGGGCTTATGTGGTTAATCGCATACAATAAATTAGTAGATTATTAAAAAAAAATAACAATCAGAATTTATTTCCCCATCTTATTTTTTCCTTTCATTTTTATCATATGCTACTGCCAGGGTCCTCACTTCCCAAATTCACACACCAATTGTGGCAACTGGCGAGCTAACAACATTGGAGGCAACGTGGGGTTCAGTATCTTGCCCAAGGACACTTCGACATGTTGACTGGAGTAGCCGGGATTTGAACCTCTGAACCACGGATCATTGGCCAGCCTGCTCTACCTCCTGAGTCACAGACACTCCCAATATAAAAAGCACTTCCGGTCTGGGACCGGAAACTGATTTTGTAACAGCGAATGCCGTGCACACGCAATCTGTAGACCAGTGTGCACTAACTTTGTCAGTGAAGCGGAAAAGACATTTTTTTTTCGGCACAGCCGATGAGTTAAATGTGCTCTTGAGTTGAGTGTATCTTGTCTTCCAGTACCTCTTGATGCTCTTTGTTCTGCATGGCCACCAGGTCTCTCAGCACAGCGATGTGGGTGAACATCCACTGGAACGTCTCCTGTTGATGACATCACAACAATGACCAGGTTACCTCTACACTAGTCTCTCAAGAATAAAAAGGAACAAAACAGAGAGGGCCCTCTCAACAGTAAATTACAAAATAGCAAAAGTAGCAGATTGTCAAGTTCAAAACCTGTTGCTGTAGTGTGATCAAGTAGGGCATTCATTTATGGAAAAATATATATATATATATGGAGATAAGAGTTTTCTGCCTTGACAGCAATGAGAGAGAGAGAGAGAGAATGTGCGTGTGCCTACCTGTGCAGATAGGTTGTTCTTATTGAGGCTGTTGTCCTTCTTGCTTCGACGGACCCCCGTCAGCTTGGACAGACCGAAGCCACTGCTGACCCTGGACAGCTTGGACTGGGTGGCCGGGACCACCGCCTCGCCACGACTTATGTACTTCTTCTCATGCACTGAGAGAGAATTTGTATTTATTTATTAAAAAACATCATATTTTGAACTTGAAGTTTAATTAAATATGTCATTGCATGAGGGGGTCGCTTGCCAAAAAGAACAGACCTACAAACTAAGGCTGGGCGGCGATATTAGGAAAATCTTTGATATTCGATAACGTTGTTGAATACCTTGATATTGATATTAATCACAATATTAGTAAAAACAATTGCATTATATTGTTTTTTATGTTTTTCTGCTTTAGGGAGTGTATGTTTATTATCCACTAGGGGGGGCTGGTTGACAGATTGTAACTTTAAAAAAAATTCCTTGCCCCCCCCCCCCAACCTTCAGATTTTTTTTGGTGATCCCCCCTGCATGACTTGAAGAAAATGCATGCCCCCCCCCCTCCCCAATAAACTATATATATATATATATATATATATATATATATATATATTATATATATTTATTTATTTATTTATTTATTCACACACACACACACACACACACACACACACACACACACACACACACACACACACACACACACACACACACACACACACACAGTACCAGGAGACAATAAAATGAATGCTGACCTATTAATATAGCACCCTATTTGAAAATGTATTGATTGATTGAGGGTACAGAACAGTACAGTTCATTGATACAAGATTAGCCTCGGAAACCCAGGCATTTTATTTTGGCAGGATACAAGATCAACTAAAAGGACCACAAGAAAGCTTTTGGGATTAAATGTGGGTCTCTTTGTACTCAACTAATACAGAAAAGGTCCATTTGGTTCCACAACATTCAAAACAAAAGAAAGATTGAGCAACTGTGAACTATTTTCCATGATATAAAATCTAAAATCATAGTTTAAAACCAAGCTGTTTCTCCTATACCTCCTTCCCTGCCGAAAGCCTTGTTATTGCCTTGAACTAACAATATTTGACAGATATGACTGCTTATACATTTCAGTCTCAGGCCACATTCTCATACATAATTCGGTAGTCAGTGCGAATTATGGGAGGGAAGAAGTTGCAACATTCTTGCATATAGGATACGTTTGCTCCACTTTGTCAACCGCAACAAGCCTCGCTTAGTCCACGTCTGTCCACGGGACATGTATGTATCCATTCCAAGCTGACTAATAATGCATCCTCCATCTCCCTGTGTTTATTAATTCTTCCAAGTTCAACCACAATGTAACCAGGCGGTGACCAAGCAGGCGGTCGGAAACGGGCGATCAAAAAAGAAAACGAGCGGCGGCCAGCAGACTCGCAAAATCTTGCAATAAACCAAACAGCAACTACTTTAGCAAGATAACGTCTCTCTCTCTCTCTCTCTCTCTCTCTCTCTGTGTGTGTCTCTGGCGCATGAAGCGTCTCCATTTGGACATGATTTTGGAACAGAGTGAGAGAGATGGAGAGAGAAAGCGAGCGAGCGATG